>NW_005873900.1:2567-19170 GCF_000147115.1 Myotis lucifugus | reverse complement strand
TAAGGGGAACCACACACACACACACACACACACACACACACACACACACACACACGTCAGGACCCAGTAGACTCCATAAGGTGGACAGGGACCAAAGCAGAGAATGAAAGTGAAAGCCTAGGACCTGTTGACTGATGAAGGGTAAACACAAAAGGCTTGGTACCTTTTTCAGCATCTCACTCATCTCTCAGAGGCAAGAAAGAAAGAAGGAAAGAAACAACAGAAAGACTTCATTAACAGAAACAATCCATTTTCAAAAACTTGTTTTTACCAAGACAATGTTGGAATAAGAGTTTCAGGATTTGCTACTGATTTTTTTAGAAAATTCCATGAGTAAATAACTTAAAAAAAATCCCATAGAAAGGCTCCGTATGGGATGATGGTGGAAGGAAGACTAATCCCCGAATCCTGGAAGTTGCAGTCAGTGGGAACACGATTCCAGGTGTGGGTCCCTATTATTTTAGGGAGAGCTGCTCTTTCCTGAGTAATGGACAGGGAAGCCCTGAGGGACGTTGTCTGCCTGTGCGTTTAGGACCGTGAGGGTGCTGTCAGCCCAGGTACCTCCTTATCCAAAAGCATAAGAGAACCTGGGCTCCCAGGGGTTTCTCGTGGCCTCATTTTTAGAGGTCTCAGAGAAATGCTGCCTGCAGCCACAGCGGGGCAGTGAAATGCTACCAAAGGCAGGAGGACAGCCTGGTTATCTGCTTTGAGGAAGGAAGGCTGCAGGCTTGGGAACTCGGTCTCAGAGCCCGGAGGCCTGGAACATTCTGTGATAGGAGGCCAGTGCCCTTGAATGCGCCACGTGCCAGGGGGTCTCTGATGTCCTTCTAGCCACAGTCACAGATGGACAGTGGACCAAAGGGTTCAGAGCTCACCTACAGGGGGGGAGGGTGGGGACTAGCTGACTGTGTTCTCTCCTGATAGAATACACAGATACTGTGAAACCATCCTGAATGGGAGCATCCTACGGCGTAAACATGCCTGCTGGCATTCTCTCCAGGTGACACATTCTGAATATGCTTCCTTTCCTAAACTATTTTGAAATGCATGCATGCTAACATGCTTTCTAGACAACATCCTTATTACAGCTTTGGTGATAAAGGCCAGCGTATAAGAGGAATTTGAATTTCGGTAGATTTTTTTCCCCCCAATCATCCTTTATGTCTTCTGTAAATGCCTTACGAATGGGAAATAATAAGAGTATATTCCTCTGTGAACCAAATTGTGATACTGAAACGGAAAGAGAGGAATGTGCTCATTTAAGAAAACCTCCATCTGAGTCTAATGACAGTGGATAAAGAGTCGGCACAGTGATCGATGCAGCACAGCTTAGTCGCTAACAACTTGGGCTTGTAAGCTCCAAGGAATTTTAATTGCTTTTCTAGGCTGTTTGTTGTATCTCTGGTGCCTAAAAAGCACCCGCTACATAGAAGATTCTCTGCAAATATTGAGTGGATCAGATTTCAAGTGGGACAGACGTTTTGTTGTCAGTTGTGGCCTTACTCCCTGGGTGAACCAGGATAAGAGGAGCTTTATTTCCTCATCTCTGATTGGAGACCCACCTGACACGACAGCGGGACTATTAAAGGGGACAACATAAGTCAAATGCCTGACAGTGCTCTGGACAGAGGAAGAACTCAGGCCCTGTTTGTGGTGGTTGTTATTACTGTGATAGTTCACAATGATAAGAGGTTATGGTCGACATTTTCTCCCCAGTCCAATGAGGGTGGCACGCCTCAAGGCCGCACGGGCATGCTACATGAACACAGTACCCGGCCCCCCCCTCCCCTGCTAGGAAGGGCAGGAAACAGCTGCTAACAAATGAAAGTTCTGGAAGCTCTTTTTTTTTTTTTCTAGAGCTGTGCAAAATTAGAGTGCCTGTGCACATATCTATTTCTATCCGGAGGCACTGGAACGAATGGAGGTCACCCCTGAAGGTCACCTAGCCTTAGAATCCTATGAATCGATTCAGTACACAGCACAGCCAGGGATGTGAGGTCATGCAGATGTATGTCAGCGTGCTTGCCAAAACATGTCCAGATGAAGAGTCCTATTTCATCTCCCTCCCACTGAGAAAATTCTGGAAGGGGAGCATGTTTATATTCGTCTTGCTTTGCCTAAAACAGTGGTTCTCAACCTTGGCTGCACATTAAAATCACCTGGGAATCTTTTTAAAATCCTGATTTCTGGGTGTCCTCCTCCGGGAAAATCTGTTTCTTTGTTATGGGGTGGGGCCACAACATTAGTAACAAAGAAACAGAATTTCCAGAGGATGAGGCCCAGAAATCAGGATTTTAAAAAGATTCCCAGGTGATTCTAATGTGCAGCCAAGGTTGAGAACCACTGGCCTAAAAGCTGATTGACCGAATTGTCGGCTGGGTGGAAATGCAGACCCACACGGGCGCTCTCTCCCTTCATTCTGTCCAAGCAGACGGAGCACTGAGTGGATTTGGAGAAAGGAAACCTCTGCTTGTGCCCCGCGGTCCCAGTTCACCCCAGCACGGCCTAGCGAGCATTTCTCGTGTTGCCAACGCCAGACACGACTGACGTGTAGCCAGACTTACCTTTTCTCGCACCGACTCCCCGGGAACCAGCTGAGGCTCGATGGTGATGAACAGGGTGATGTAGGAGCCTTCGCTGAGGCTGCGGACAGAGTCAAAGCCCCGCTCGGTGACCACGCTCCGCTCCTTACTGTAGCCCAGGAGGACAGGGGGGATGTCTATTTTAAATGTTCCATCGATCTGTGCAGAAAACACGACGTGGTAAACATCCCGGTCATTTGCCAACAGACGCTCAAAAGCACGTGTCGATTCACTGTCTGATGAATTCACTAAGGACTGCTCAGACTGGCATTCAGGGTCGCCCATCATTCCAGCCAGTCTCTCTCTATCTTTTTTTTAAATCCTCACCTGAGGATATTTTCCCATTGATTTTTAGGGAGAGTGGAGGAGAGAGAGAAAGACAGAGAGAAACATCGATGTGAGAGAAACACATCGATTTGTTGCACCACCAGGGCCCAGGTCGGGGAGGGCCTGCAACTGAGGTATGTGCCCTTGACCAGAACCAAACCCCGGACCTTTCGGTCCACAGGGCGATGCTCTAGCAGCCGGTCTCCCTAAGCGTTCACAGAAAGCACTGCCTTTTTCTTCACCTTTTCTTGGTTCAGCAGAGTGTGGGCGAGTTATGCATGTTGATACTAACACTGGGTGTCCTGGGTTCACAACCTGAATTAAACTCCGTGTCTCAATGCATGCGTTTGTAAAAGGGCGATGATAACAGTAACTAGTCTGCAGGGCAGTTGTGTGTGCCGGATGCTTTCATGGATGTACAGCACTGACAAGGATGCCTGGCCGGTGGTGAACTGCTCAGGAGGTGTTGGCTAGCAGCCACCCCCCTTTTCCGGATACCCCCGCCTCCCATCTCCACCTTGCAAAATTGTAACGATTTTATGTTATCGCCTTCATGAATTATTTTGTCATCTCCGCCAGCCTCACACGTAGTTTGTTTTCTTCATTTGTTACACGGGCACATTCTGTCAGACTTTATAGCTGTGAGCATGTTTACGATGCTCCTCCAGATGATTGCTCTTGGTGAACAGAATCCGTAATCCACTCCCTGTGTATCACCCTTCTCCCATATACAGCAGTGTTTTGTGTACACAGCAGATACTCAGTAAATGTGGGCTGAATGGATTATAAGCCACTTTTATAACATGACCTAACTGTGCAGAGGTTCAAAAGGGCAGGACTTTTACCTCTTGCATTGTCCAAGCGACAGTATGTTTGTTAGACTATCTAGTGCTAAAGCCAGTTCAGGGCTGGAATGTGAAGGTATAGAATTCACATTTTTGTTTCATTCTTCAATGGCATTTGTGTCTCAGGAGAAATAGGGAAAGGGCTTAACTTAGAAGTGGACATGTCTTCCAGGGAGGAAGGGACATTACCTGGATATAGTCAAGGAGATTCATCCATCAAGAAGGGGTTAGCATAATCTCTTCTGAGTACTCTTCCGAATGTGAAATTCGGCAGTGGCCAATCACATGGGCAATTTCGGTTGCAAAATGACGTGCTTTTTAAATTTTTTTTTTGGTAATTTAAAATATATTCAAAGAAGGAAATGTGAATTCTTTTGGCCAGCATGTCACGGCAGCGTCACCTGTAGACTGTCCCTTTTTTTCTGGGGAGGACTGTAATTCCAAATGATCTATGAGACTGCAACCAACCCAGGCCTCCCAGGGTTGAGGCTTGGCCTTGGCCTTGCTGGACTCTGTGGCCCAGGCAGTATTGCTCTGCGACCTCGTCACCTGGGGAATTAAAGCCTCCTTCCTTAGCTGTGCGAGATTAGCCAGAGTCTTGTGGCTCAAAGCCTCTTGTTGCCATGGACTCAGTGCTGGGACATTACAGCCACTTCAGAATCTTTAACTGTCCCAGATTGGAGGCGACAGGTCATTGAAGAGTTGTTAACCTAACGGATCCCTTTAGAAAAATTGCTAAACTTTGAAGAAGGATGTCTTAGCTGAGTGAATCTCTATTAACCATTCTCCTTGTTTGAAATGGTGAGGACTCTAGAAACATTCATGAAACACACTTGACTCAATGGGCTGTCCAGGGTCCTGACTGATTTCTTCAAGTCACTTCCCGGCATCTGTCCATTACACTTTGTTGCTTTTACAAGTTTCCACCTTGTTCCACCTTCTCCTTCACTTCTATTTAAATGTTTTTAAAAATCTCAGGTTGGAACAGTCATATATTAACAACTAACTCTAACGAAGATGGATATTTAATAAGTGGCACAAATATGACAGAAAATCAATGCCTTTATATAGTGTTTTTTATGTTTCCCAGGGGGCTTTGCACGTAGGCTCTCTCAGGGTTGGCGGTACATACCCACAGAGAAAGTTTAACAGGAAATGGATAGAGCGGTTCCCCATTCCCACAGCATTCCAATGCCAGATGCTTACCCTTGCTTGGCAATATATTGTGCTAAATGGAATTTTCACACATCCCAACCAGTGTCTCTCAATACGCGTGTGGATTCCACTTCCTCTTTCCCGGTCATCCTAAAGGAGGGGTGAGTAGTAATAATCAGTTAAGAACTCCAAACGCTCATTTTGCAGCAGGATTTGGACTGAAAGCACGTGGGCTTAGGTTAGGCTGACCTAAGTCACATTCTGGCTCAGATGCTTAATGGTTTTGTGACCCAAAGAAAGTCTGAACCTCAGTTTCCTCACTAATAAATTGGAGATGTAACAGTCTATGTCACAGCATTATTTTAGAGTTAAATAAGAAAAGATGTATGAAGAGCGCCTGGTACAATTCCTGGAGCACAATGGACACTCAATCGACAATAGAAAAGCAAGTGCCCTTTTTCTCTTTCCCCATTTATGATGTCAAGTTTCAGACATTCAAAATACAAGAAAGATGGACAATGGGTTCCGGTCTTATATGGTGGACGGAGGATGTGAGAAGAGTGCAGACATCTTCCTGGACGGTGAACTCACCTCTAAAACATCAAACAGCACTTCATCAAAAATGTTAATGAACACGTCGTCTTTCACTGACTGCAAGCTGGTCGTGCTGTAGTCCCCATTGGGGGCCCTGCAGGTGGGCACACGTGACCGGGGACAGGGGAATGGGAAAAACAGAAATAATGAGCACGCAAACATCAACATTTAAAAAGTGCTCAAACACAAGCACAGATGTGAAGATTGGAAGCTGTCCTTTCAGTTGAAGCATTTGTCTGCACAGGGTGGACACCATAACATAATGCCTGTATATAGCCAAACAGAAAGGGACTAAACCCTCTGTCTGCTGTCCATCACCACACTGTTGTCTGTATATGTTTTTGTTTTTTGCTTAATTTCTTCACCTTTTTCACCCAGCCCCCCCCAACCTAACCCCCTCCCCTCTGATAGCTCTCTCTGTACCTATGAGTATGTTTCTATTTTCTTTGTTAGTTTATTTTGTTTATTAGATTCCACATTGGAGAGAAATCAAATGGTATTTGGCTTCCTCTGCCTGGCTTATTTCTCTTAGCATAATGCTCTCCAGGTCCATCCATGGTGTTGCAAAAGGTAAGATTTCCTTCTTTTTTAAATGCCTATGTATTTCTGGTAAGAGAAAAGCATAATTTCTGAAAACGAGAGAGTCTCAAATTTACCTAAAGCTTCCAGAGTTGGGGAGACAAGGAAGAAAGGAGAAGCAGCGGAGGGGCCGCGGGTGAAGGGGAGGGGAGGCTTGGGCGATAAGTAGGCAGAGCCTGGAGAGGAGGGTGGTGTCCCGCAGTGAACCTGAGTTTCACAAGTTGGACATTTTCCCACTTTATTATTTTTTTAAATCCTCACCCAAGGATATTTGTTCCATTGATTTCTAGAGAGAGTGGAAGGGAGGGAAGAGGAAGGAGAAAGAGAGACACATCTATTGGTTGCCCCCCGCAGGTACCCCTACTAGGGCTGGGGAACCTGCAACCGAGGTATGTGACCTTGACTGGTAATTGAATTCCTGGTCCTTCGGTCTACAGGCTGACTCTCTAACCACTGAGAAAACTGGCTAGGGACCCACTTTATTCTTGATTGGAGTCAGTTGTGGCACATGAGGGAAACCAAGGGACTTGGTGTCAGGACTCCCGGTTCTTGTTTTGGCTCATTAGCTGCACAAACTTTCACCTCAGCCATTTCCCTCTGAGCCTCTGTTTCCTTCCCATCTCTTCAAAATATCCTCTAGTGCTTTAAAGAGGACCATGTGCTTACCTAAACGGAAGTTCAAGTTCTTCGTTCCAGCTGGGGTTTGGTCCTTCGGCTGTCGTGGTATGGCAAATTGTTCGTTGAAAAGAGACTTCTACAAAAGGACGTACTAAAACCTTAAAAGCAAAAGCAAATTGTAAGAGTCCATACAGTTAGTTGAATTATTTTGCTCTTTTCAGAGGTGGAATATATTTGCTAAATAGTATACGTCCAAAAAATGAAGCAGAAAACAGGCCAGGAAGTTTCCAGGCAATTCTTAAAAACGTAAGGGGTGAGATTCTAAGCAGAGACCCGGCACTGGGGCATCTCACCTGGCCGAGGGGGTAGTCGGCACTGTGGGTTGGGCTGTGTGTGGTTGGGGAAGCAGCGTGCCTTTCCCTGAAAGTTCTTGAAGACCTTGTTGGCTGCTGGAATTTGCTAGGAGGGAAAATATATGAAAAAAATAAGTGACAGAGAAAGACTAATTATATATTGAGCAGATGGTTATTCCAAAGATGCATGGCTCTGGTGACAGACATTCTCTCTAAGCTTGCTGACCCTTTTGGAAGGCTTTTCGTATGCTCTGGTCACCCCCAGTCACTCAGTGATCACTACGGACTCCCCAACTTCTATCCCTGACCCACCTGTATAGCTAAGAACAGAGGACAGAGTCCTATTCTCTCTCCTCTGTGAGGGGGTGCCTGAGTGAGAACTTGCCCTTTCCCCATAAATGAACCTCAATCCCTCTCAGGTAAGCAGAACCCTAAACTTCCTCACCAGCCTTCTTCGTCTCGATCTAATTCCTCTCCTACTGTATTTTCTTTGAACCTGCCTTCTCCAGGAACCTTGAGCTACAAATCCTAGGTAATCACTTCTCTGGACCTCCCAAGCCTCGCTGGGAAAGGGGAGGGGTCAGGGATTCCTAGCTTGAGTTAGGAACCAGGGATCTTGTTGTCTTTCTCTTTTAAAGAGCTGCTATTCTTTTTTAAAAATATGTTTTTATTGATTTCAGAGAGGAAGGGAGAGGGTGAGAGAGAGATACAAGCATCAATGATGTGAGAGAATCATTGATGGGCTGTCTCCTGCACATGCCCCACTGGGGATCGAACCCGCAACTGGGGCATGTGCCCGGACCGGGAATCAAACCATGACCTCCTGGTTCATAGGTTGATATTCAACCACTGAGCCACGCCGGCTGGGCAAGAGCTGATATTCTTTTTTTTTAAATTGTTTTATTGCTTAAAGTATTACAAAGAGTATTATATATGTCTCCTTTTTTTTTCTCTCCTTGACCTTCCCCTAGCCTCCCATACCCCCCAGTGTCTTGTGTCCATTGGTTATGCTTATGTGCATGCATACAAGTCCTTTGGTTGATCTCTTACCAACCCCCTCCCCCACCCCCCAACCCTCCCCGGCCTTCCCGCTGATCCCACTTCTAGGAATATATCCCAAGAAAACAGAAACACCAATCAGAAAGGATATATGCACCCCTATGTTCATAGCAGCACAATTAACCATAGCTAAGATCTGGAAAAAGCCTAAGTGCCCATTAGCAGATGAATGGATTAGAAAACTGTGGTATATCTACACAATGGAATACTATGCTGCTGTAAAAAAGGAGTTCTTACCATTTGCAAGAGCTGATATTCTTAAAGAAATGAAACTCATCTCCAGAGAGCCCCGCCTAGGTACCTTTCCCTTCCTCTCCCCTGAGAAGCTGATGCTTGGTGGGTGGTACCCTGGCTGGATGGACCACTTCCATCACACGGAGAAGAAGGAAGCAAACCCAAAGAGGGAAGCAAGCAAGGGAGACGATGGGGCCTCAGAAGAACCATCCTAATCTTTACAGTCTACCCCTAGTTCAGCTGCACCTCTTGTCCTTGCGTTCCGTGAGACAGTCCCAATAATCCCTTCTTTAGCCTAAATTGACCAACTTGGTTCTATTACTTGTAACTAATGGGAGTCTCACTTTGGCCCCCACAGAATAACACTATGTTAGAAACAGGAGCACGTGTGCTATAGAGAAGTGATGGGCGTGGCCAGGACCCCACACCGTCCATCCCAGGGCTGCCTGAGGGCTCTCACCTTGTGGTTGGTCTCCTCACAGGAATGTCATAGGCCCGGATGATGTTCACCAGCAGCTTTATGTCTCCATCGGACAGGTTTTGGGCTGTCACCTTCTTCCGACCTTTTCTCCTGGGCCTCAGGGGTCGCTTTTGTTCTGCCAGCTTGAAAAGGCTTAGGCCCAAAATGCTAATGATTACAGAACAGAATTAGGAGTCTAAGGAAAAGAAAGATCTGGAAAGTCACCAGACAACTCAAGCTCTGCCCCAAGGTCCCCTACAGGCCCCTGAAAACTGTCTTTCTAAAGAGCGTGGAAATCATCAAGAAATTCTCCTAAGATGGGAGCGATCTTACTGTATGGATTATTAATATTTATTGTAGCTGCTACTGGTAAGAGAAAGAAAAGGGTATTCTGGACCCTCCCTGACTTTCCTGCCTTGCTTTCCTTCTTGCTTACCCTGCAGCCCTTCAAACCACCCCCTTCTCTCCTACTCTCTGCCTTTGCCTGTCCCTGGTCCCTGCACAGGGGCACCTCCCTCTGCCTTCCTCCTCAGAGCAGGATCTTCCCTTTAGGAGCCCCGGGCACATCAGCTAGAAGGGGCTCCCGCTCCTGGGCCCCTTGAGCACTTTCTTGATGCCCCATCTTCCTGGCAGCTGACTTTACTGCCCTTCCAGGCACTTCCTGGGATACCTCACTCTCTGGCGTTAGACAGGACTGGGTATGAATCCTGGCTGCACTTGCTCTTTGATCCTTTTAAGCCTCAGTTTTATCATCTGTAAAATGGGGTTCCATGCTATCTCCCGGGTTGTTGAGAGGATTAGGTAAGGAGGTGCCTGCAGAGCACCGGGGCTCTGGTCCAGTACAAGCAGAGGTGACGTGCTAGGTGTGGGGTGATGACAGTAGTTATGACATCAGCGACTATGCTGGAGGAGGAAGGGAGATGGCAGGGGGAGCTTAAGGGTCTCACATCTCCCTACCTCTTGCTGAGATGATGTCACATAAACACTTCCTGGAAGATGGAAGCAACATGCTCAGTGACTTATGGGAGAAAGGGCCCTGGAGCCAATAATTCAGTTGGGGCCCAGAGACTAAACAGAAGCCCAGATGTGGCTCTGAATCTGGAAGCTGACATGACTGATGACACCAGATGGCACAGAACAAAGGCCGTGGGGAGCTGGCCTCAGGCTGTAACACATGCTCTTCTGCTTCCCTCTGAGCAGGGCTGGAGCCCTCGGCCCAGGAGGCCCGAGCCAGCTGGGGAGGAGCGGCTCCCAAGGGCTCCCGAGGTGCTGTTCCGTCCTTCCCAGGGTCTCTGCCCCACGGAACAGCAACCATTCATCAGCACCTTCATGAGTCAGGCACAGTGCTAGGCGCCTTACATAGGATATTTCTAGTCCTCACAGGCATAACATTTACCCCATTTTTCATATGAAGAAACCCGAGGCTCTGAGTGGTGACAGGATTTGCCAAAGCTCCTAACTATGGGCATGGAGCTGGGGTTCAGCCTGGGGTCACTCTGGCTCACAGCCCACCTTCTTCCTTTTAAACGTTTACACCTATTATTCATTAACTCACGTAAAACAAGAACAAGCCCATTCATTCCATGTTAACATGATGTACCACTATGAAGGCTCACTCCTCTCCAAAACAAAATGTGAGAAGAGGGGCATTATTTGACATTTTCTCCAATCTCTTTGTGTGTGTGTGTGTGTGTGTGTGTGTGTGTGTGTGTGTGAGATTACCTACATTTTATTATTCTAAATTTATTTTTATTGAGATGCAGTTGGATGTAATGTTGTGTAAGTGTAAGGTGTACAACCTGTTGGGTTGAGGGGTTCATATATTTAAGTCTGATTCCCACCATGACATCAGCTGACATCTCTATCACGTCACATAATTGTCATGTTTTTTTTGTGTGTGGTGGGAACAATTAAGATCTAGTCTCTTAGCAACTTTGAGGTACTGTTAGCTATAATCACTATGCTGGGCATTAGATGGCCAGGACTTACATATCTACTAGTTATAAATGTGTACCCTGAAATAACATCCCCCCAATTCCCCTACACCTCAGCCCTTTTTTCACTTCCACATGTAAGTGAAATCATATGGTATTTCTCTTTCTCTGTCTGGCTTAGTTCACTTTGCACAGTGCCCTCTAGGCCCACCCCCGTTGTCACAAATTACAGCCCATCTTCTTCAGCGCTCGCTCTCCCAGGACCTACCTAACCCAAACCTGGGACCTGAGAGGGATACCTGTGCCAGGGGCCCTAACATGACACATCCCCTCCTCTGTTAATACTGCCTCCCTCCCCCGAGAGGGCGCCTCCCAAAGTCTCGATGGCAGTCAGCAAGGGCGCATCTTGGTGGCTGGCACCACGAATTACAGAAACATTAGTTTAAAGCCAAGAACAAATCAAAATGAAAAGAAGAAAGAACATACCCTGAGCCTTCAGAACTTAATGCAGAAAGTAAAGCAGATAAAAGAAAAAGAAATGGAAAAACAGCATGAAAAAAAAATCACCATCTAGTCTAAGTGTAATTTTCATGACTGAATAAAACATTCGATGACTGGGCTGTGGGCCTGGAGCACAGAGAAGGGGTTTGGGTGAATCGATGTGGGCACAGCCTCTCTACTGTGCGTGGAGGGAGGCAAGGTCAATGTCAGGGAAGGCCCTGGACAGCACAAGGTTTTGTCTCCTTTCCACCTTGACGTTGGAGAGGAAATACACGCATAAGAAATAACCCTTTTAGGAGGCCAAGAGATTCAGTCCCAGGAAGGGTCATGGGATTAATGGACCGCCCAAGACCCCCAGTGGAGAAAGGTATCTTCCATCTTTTGTGCATCCACCCCAAGTTGAGACAATTTGAAATTTTTTTCTAAGTGATAGTAAGACAATCACGCATATACACGGTCAATTTCCTGCTTCTATGTAAACACCCATTTTCCCCGCTGCCCTTGGGCCTCACCAAACACAGCAGCTCTCTCCTCACAGCCTCCCAGATCTCCTGGCCTCCCAGACCTCCGTGGCTGGTTCCCAGCTACCCCACTGCCCTGTGATGGGAGAGTAAGGGAAGTATGGCATTGGGAGGAGGGAAATGCTGTTAGACTTGTATTGCAATGAGCAAGTGGCAAAGGCTCAACCATCGTTCTATGCACTGAAAGGTCACCGGTTCGATTCCTGGTCAGGGCATATGCCCAGGTTCTAGGCTTGATCCCCAGTGGGGGTGCTTAAGGGAGGCAACCGATCTAGGTTTCTCTCTCTCTCTCTCTCTCTCTCTCTCTCTCTCTCTCTCTCCTTCTCCCTCCCTCCCTCTCCCTCTCTCTCTCCCTCTCCCTCTCCCTCTCCCTCTCCCTCCCTCAATATCTAAAAATCAATAAAAACATATTAAAAAATAATGGCAAAGCCTGGCGAAGCTGACGTGGCAGTAGTGGGGAGACAGGATTCCTGGGCCCATGATGGAGAGGATCTCGTGTGACTAACAGAGACCCCTCACCTAATGCAATCGTAAGGCATTCATCAAGCTTTATCCGTTTCCAGTGTTATTTGTGGCCCAAATGCACACTAAACAATGATAAGCATCTTAGATTTACATGAAAATTTTAATATAATGCAATAAAAATAATTTTTAGAAGGAAAAAAAGTTTGCTTTTACCTGATATTGGGAACTTCTTCTTCAACTATCAAATCCGTAAGAAGAAAATGGTGTTTTGCAATTAGGAAACGATTTAACACAGATTCCCTAACCTGGGGAAAGAAAGAGGTTTTATTTAAAATGTTCTCATTCTAGGACCTTCATAGAACTTCTCTGAGTCTTCACCCCAATGTCAGTTCAGTGCAGCCCCCACCGGCACCTTCACTTTCTCCGCAGCATGACTTCTTCCTCCTGTAAACCACCCGGCTTTGCTCACTAGTACAAGTTCCTAAGGCAGAGGGCCTCTGCTCTGCTCCCCGCCCGATTCCCAGGACCTGGAAAAATCTGACACACAGGGAGTGGAAGCGTGCTGAATGGAGGAACGAACAAAAACTAGGCCCTGTCTCGGAGCACAGGCAATTCCGACGTGATTCTTGAGGTCCTCCTCTATTCAGACTGGTTTACTTCCTAATACTCCTTTAAATAAAGGACCTCTTAAATGTTGTAGTCACAGTAGCCTTTCTTATAAGTTAAATTTATTAAAGAAAGGAAGGAAGAATGAAAGGGAGAGAGGGAGGACAAAAAGACACTTCAAGTTTCTAGTGCCTAGTATGTCATTCATTCATTCATTCATTCATTCATTCATTTATTTTAAATATATTTTTATTGATTTCAGAGAGGAAGGGAGTGGGAGAGAGAGAGAAAGAAACATCAATGATGAAAGAGAATCATTGATTGGCTGCCTCCTGCATGCCCCCCACTGGGGATTGAGCCCACAACCTGGGCATGTGCCCTTGACTGGAATCTAACCGGGGACCCTTCAGTCTGCAGGCCGACTGTCTATCCACTGAGCCAAACCAGCTAGGGCAGAAGCAATTATAAACCTTCTATTTTATTGCAAAGATAGTATGATGCAAACATTCAAATACTGTCAAATACTGTCCTTTGTCATCCTACCCCACTTAAGAGAATCACTGACAACAAGCTGAGATACAGCCTAATGTTTTCATATGTTCACAAGATGAAGAGAGCTGTTAATCAATTTCATGTCTGTGACTATGAGATAATCAGCCTTCAGGGGTTAAGCACCACATAGATATTGAAAAGAAGTGGACCTCCTCCCTCCCATCTCAGGGTGCTAGCCATTTCCCTGTAAGGGCCATTCACAATGGTTTCCTTACCTGCTGGAGGTACTTGGCTACTACCGCCCGGTGGCTATCTATGTGGCCCTTGGTCTCAATGACATTCCTGTCTCGTAACCGCTTCTCATAGTCCTAAAGGTTAAAAAGGAATAATTTTATGATTTTAAACTACTAGTCCTTTCTCATGCCCTCCTGAGATTAGAGAATTTATCACATGTGGTTCAAGTTCATAAATGATGGTTCTAATTGTTTCTTCTGTCTTCCTCTGAACGTTTGGTTCAGAATTAGCCTTTGATGTGGGAGCCAGAATTCGGAGACAGTTGGTTGATGCCTTAGAAGCAGAAGAGCACCCTGTAATTAGAGGCCACACAGTAACAGTGGCTGTGGTTCAAGACACTAAGCTCACCCAGCAACTTTGCCAAAGCCTCTGTTTAGTATTTTGTTATTGTTGCTGTTAATCCTCACCTGAGGATATTTTTTTCTTTTTTTTTTTTTCTCAGAGAGAGTAGAAGGAGGCGGGGGGACAGAGAGAAAAAGAAAGGAACATCAATATGAGAGACACATTGAGTGGTTGCCGGGGATTGAACCTGCCACCCAGACCCCGGGAATCAAACCCTTAGGGGCGAAGGCCAATGCTCTAACCATTTAGAAACACCAAACAGGGCCCCTCTGCTAATTTTGTCTTTTTCTAACTTAAGTAAAGCAATTACAAAGCAGCAAATAGCATCTGCGTGCAGCTGACTTGGTCACCAACTGGGAGTGGGTACTTCTGCCTTGGCCGCTGCATTTTCTCTTCCACCAATAAAATTCCATGTGGGCCCACGGAGCCGCCATGTCTCCTTCAGTCCTCTCCTGGTCACACTGTACGCTCAGGGGCCTCTACCCCGCACTGTGTAACTCAAGCTGGTCCAAGATTTTTAGACTTGGGGCAAGAGGACACACCTCTCCCTTCTGGCTGAAATTGTTAGATGTGAACTTGAATGAAGGGGACCATGTGTCCAAGCAGAGGGAGTCCATCCACAGTGGGAGGAAGTGAAGCCACCACAGCAAGGGAAGCCTAGGCAGGACGGGGAGGGGCCCTGGTGGCATTCAGGCCCTGTATCCAGGCGTCACCAAGGCACAGATAAACTCCTGCCATTCACACATCTTTAGATATTTAGCCCCATTTGGGATTTCATCTTTCAGTAAACTCCCCTTGAAGCCTGAGCTAGTTCAAGTTGGTTTTTTAAAAATATATTTTTATTGATTCCAGAGAGGAAGGGAGAGGGAGAGAGAGATAGAAACATCAATGATGAGAGAGAATCATGGATTGGCTGCCCTCCTGCATGCCCCACACTGTGCCATGACCAGGGATCAAACCATGACCTCCAGGTTCAGAGGTCAACGCTCAACCACTGAGCTGGCCGGGTTCAAGTTGGGTTTTTATCACAATTACAAGTCCAGACACTGCAGACAAGAACCAAATAACTGAAAATATTCTCCCAGAACAGCTTCTGCATGAAAAGTCCTACTGGTACCAGTTTCTAATGGCTCTCCATTTACCTCATCAAATACAACCTCCCCTGTCTGGATTCATTGGCCTGCCCCATCTATACAGGCCTGCCCACTTACACAGGATTACAACCTGTAAGCCCTCAAAGGTCCCACCCCCCTGGCTCTCAGATGGCTTCTGCTACCTCCCCCCCCACACACACTCTGTGCATCCTGCCACCCTTGCCCAGGATGCCAGCCCTGCTCCCCACTTCCTTTGTGCCCCTCCCACCCCAAGGTTTCTCTAATCCTAACTATCTGTTTCCCCACAGTGCTCACCACTGGGCCTTGTGCTTAACCGGTTGGATTACAATGGCCTTGAACTCCTGACTAAGGCAAGATAATTTGCCACATTAACATGTAAGATATTTCTCAACCCTACAATTCTAATTTTTCTTAGTTTATGTCATTCACTGTATTGAGAGAAGAGTTAATTTAAACATTGGATTCAAGAAAGATAATGGAAAGATTATATAAAGTGCTGCAAAAGAGAAACTGGCATTGCTACTGAGAACATATCAACAGCAAGATTCCTGGAGAAAGGTTTACCAAGTAGCACAGCAATATTTTATTACAGCCATTTCTTACCTGGAATACCTTTTCCATGATTTCTCGGTCATATGCTGGGATTGGCTTATAATTCCGGAATTCTGGCACCTCTTGGCTTCTGAGACACAGGAGCCTGAATCGTTTGGCTCTATTCAGTTCCTCATCTGAAACGAAGTTAAATTCCCGCTGCAGCTGTTCCAGGCGAAAGAAATCGGGGACGTAGGATTCGCCACTGGTAGCAACCTGTGAAGAACAGAGAATGCAAAATTCCAGACAACGGGCGAGTTTCAGCCAAGGAAAGCCGGCACTGAGAGTTTGGGAATGGAAGCTTAACTGGTTTACGCAGACAGCGAGACTGGATATGTCCTGCCTTTCACTTAAAGACAAAGCACATTAAAATGTGATGGCAGCCCTGGCTGGTGTGGCTCCATGGACAGAGTGTCGGCCTGCAGACTGGAGGGTCCCAGGTTCGATTCCATTCAAGGGCACATGCCTGGGTTGTGGGCTCAGTCCCCAGTGGGGGGTGTGCGGGAGGCAGCCCATCAATGATTCTCTCTCATCACTGATGTTTCTGTCTCTCTCTCCCTCTCCCTTCCTCTCTGAATTCAATAAAAAATATATATTAAAACAACGTGATGGTAATAAGGAAGATGCTATTAAATCACTTAGTAGCTATAAAAAATACCACAAATACATTCCCAAAGAAATAAAAATTATAAGGTTCATTTTTGGTATGTACGTTCCCCTAATAGGTGTTATGAAAATATACAGACTTGAACATGAGAGATTTTAAATAATTGTATTACTAAGTGCCAACTGCAAATAAGGTTACTCATATGCATAGTGTATTTAAAATCATATATATGTGTTTTAAATATCTACATATTTTTAATTAAATTTATGGGGGTGACATTGGTTAATATCATTTTGTAGGTTTCAAGTGTACAATTCTAGAATTCATGA
>NW_005873900.1:0-2467 GCF_000147115.1 Myotis lucifugus | reverse complement strand
CACTGGGAGATCACCTTCCAAAGTCTAGTCTTCCTCTTGCACCCTTTATTTGACCCCCTTTAGCCTCTTCATGTTTTAAATTTATTTTTCAACTTTTTACGAGTCTTATGCCCATATGTAGATACAAGCACAGAGTCAGTTGATCACCTTCGCTTAGCTCCAGGGACAGGACCTCCCGTCCCTGAACCTTGATCATCGAGGGGAGTGAATCAGGGAGGGATCTGGGCGCTGACCTCCCATGTGTCTGTAAGTGGCACAGAAAGCTGGCTTCAGTTCCTCTGCAGGATGAGCAGGTGTGGGCTGATGCTGCCCAGGTGTCTGAGCCCCTCTGCTGGGGGCCTTTGCCAGCTGTGACCTCCTCTGGGGCAGAAGGAGAGCCAGGCGCAGCGTGTGCTGGGCTTTGTGATGGGGAGGTGACCCTGCCGTGCAAATATTGGTTCTTGAAGAGACCAGTCAGGAAGGCATCCCTGTGTTTGTGCTTCTGAAGGCAAATAGTTATAAAGGGAAAATGAAGGTGACAGGTGTCCTATGTTACTTCTGATTTAAAGATTGTAATCAAACCGTGATTTGAAAAGTTTACATGGAATAGACGACCTTTTAGGTAATATGATCCGTTCTCTCTAACACTTCTCATATCCACACTAAAAGTATCATGTTGCAAGGAGAGTTTATAAAGACAAAAGTCACAAGCTTGCTTTGGGACTTAGAAATATCAGGAGAGAAATGAAAATTTTCATCTTAGTTATAGTTACCCTACTGATCCACTTATACTCATAAACATGATCATAGGATGTGTTGCTATCGTCACTTTCTGGATCATCTACTCACTTATGATGTTTTTGTGAGAATTATGATCTTGCAAGTAAAAACATTTATATCTGATACCAAGAAAAATCATTTACTGACTAATGACCCATTTTATTTATAAATTCACTGAAGAAGAATTCTGAATGTTATGATAGATACAAGCAGTTTATCCCATAAATACTTAAAATGAAACCTAAATAATAATCAAATTAATCTTAAGGCAAGAATACAAACAAAACCACTGCTTCTTAAAATGGCCCATCAGTCCACCAAGGTGGGATGGGAAGGGCACGAGCTCTGAAACCAGATGAACTTGGATCTGATTCCTCACTAGCTGTGTGACCTTGAGCAAGGAACTAAGGGGGAAATCAAAACTTTCTTTAGGGGTTTTACAGAGGTTTGAGGTCAGAGTATCAATAGCAGCTAATATTTACTGCACACCCATTGTGTGCCTAGCAAAGTATTGATACCCGACAGCTGATTGATCCCGACAGCATAGCACCGTGAGGGCATCTCAGGGCTCAGACACATGAGTGCGGCCTGGATCGCATAGCCAAGTGGGTGCAGAGCTGGAATTTATTTACTTTTTAATAAATTTTATTGATTTCAGAGAGGAAAGGAGAGGGAGAGAGAGAGAAACATCAATGATGAGAGAGAATCATGGATTGACTGCTTCCTGCACACTCCTTCCTGGGGACTGAGACCGCAAACTGGGCATGTGCCCTGACCTGGAATCGAACTGTGACCTCCTCCTTCACAGGTTGACGCTCAACCACTGAGCTACACCAGCAAGGCCAGAGCTGGAATTTAAACTTGCCATTCTCTCAGCACTTACGCTCTTAAGCACCACCGCAGAGAACACGGTATGAGAGCCAGTGTGTGAGAAGGGCCAAGCCCTTTCTATTCCTCTCACGCCAAATCCAGACACAGCGTGGTGCACGGCTCTCCTGCCACTTTACCGAGATCAGCTGCATCAGAGGGGCGTTGTTGGGGTCATTCGGATCCAGCTTGGACTCTGCTGCCCACTTGGCCAACTTTTTCATGTCCGTCAGTCCTGAGGTGCCAATGGATGAGATGGCATCCGCTCTTTTCAAAGCGCTGGAAAAAAAGTTCATTCCGTGAGGTGGGCTTCACTTGACCACAGAGCAGTTTGCATCAGGACCATAAAACCCCAGGACGCACGGCTTAGGACGCTGCTATTCTGCACCACAGGAAGTCTGATAATTAGGACAGACTTCTGCCACTTTTCTTTACTTGAAGATTGTCATTAAATATGTTACAAGGCAGTAAGTATGAATGGTGGGAGGAAATATTTGCAAACCACACATCTGATAAGGGGTTAGTATCCAAAATATATAAGAAACTCATACAACTCAGTAGTAAAAAAAACCCCAAATAATTAAAAAATGGACAAAGGAACTAAATAGATATTTTTTTTTCCAAAGAAGATATTCAAACGGCTGGCAGGTACATGAAAGAGTACTCACCATCACTAATTATCAGGGAGATGCAAATCAAAACCACAGAAGGATATCACCTCACATCTATTAGGATGACTGTTATCAATAAGGGAAGAAACATTGATAGGAATGTAAAATGGTCCAGCCATCGTGGGAAATAGTGTGGAAAGTCCTCAGGAAATTAAAAGTAGAACTACCAT
>NW_005873899.1:0-19076 GCF_000147115.1 Myotis lucifugus | reverse complement strand
ACTTCTGTTAGTGGACAGATAGATCAGGGACCAAAAAACCGTGGTCCTAAGAGAGACCATCAAATAGATGATGCTTTTTGAAGAGCAAGGAAGGCTTTAGGCTTGTGCACTCACAGAATGAACATGGAAGATGTCTTATTTCAAGGAAAAGCAAGTATGATGTTTTGGTTTGGGTTAAGGAATGCGGTCTGTGTGGGTTGTGGGGGCTGCCTGTAGCTGGCGGGAGAAGAGAGACTGGTGTTATCCTGGAGCAGACATCCTACCTCTTGTTTTGAAATTCTGGCTGTAGACCTCACAGCTGAAATGCTATGCCTTCTTCCCTGCCCCGTTCTGCTCGGACTGCTCTAATTTAAGGCGTGTGTGTGAATGAAAAGTGGACTTTCACTCAGACTGCTCTAATTTAAGGTGTGCATGTGAATGAAAAGTGGACTTTCAAGTACTGGGGCAGATTTCTTTTAAAAAAGAGACTCAAGCTTGATCCCAAATGATTAAACAATCATTAGGGTTTAAAGATTTAAATTTCAGCCAAGGATGGGCTTCGGAGCCCCAAAATAATTAGATGCAGCCTCCGGCTTTGAACATCAGAGCTAGTTGTGTGTGTGAGTGTGTGTGTCTGTGTGTGTGTGAATGTCTTTGTGTGAGTATTTGTGTGTGTGTGTGTGAGTGTGAGTGTGTGGTGTGTGAGTGTGTGTGAACGTGAGTGTGAGTGTGTATGTGAGTGTGTGTGAATGTCTATGTGTGAGTGTGTATATGAGAATGTGAGTGTGTGTGTGAGTGTGGTGGTGTGTGTGTGTGAGAGTGTGAGTGTGTGTGAGTGTGTATGTGAGTGTGTGTGAATGTGTATGTGTGTTTGTGTGTGTGAGTGTATGTGAGTGTGTAAGAGTGAGTGTGAGTGTGTGTGTGGTGTGTGTGAGTGTGTAAGTGTGTGAGTGTGAGTGTGTGTGAGTGTGTAAGAGTGTAAGTGTGTGTGTGTGAGTGTGAGTGTGTGTGTATGAAATGTGCTAGCAAGCAGGAGAGGTCTCTCCTTGGCAGTGTGCGCAGCCCCAGGAATAGAGCTGCCTGCCCCGGCCTCCTCCATTGATTCTTCAGTGGCTGACTGGCTGCGGCATCTGGGGGTTGCTGTGCACATGAATGTGCTATTGTTCCAGGCACACGTTGGCCTTAAGAAATAGCACAAAACAGGCCCGTCCTTATTCAGAGGGAGAGCCGCTCCATCCCGCAATCCGGCCCTTCCAGGTCACATGCCGGAGGCCACTGCAGACGGGACAGAGGCAGCTGCCTCAAATCTGCTGCCTAACATTAGCCACCGCTCCCCAAGCCCCCGCTCCCCAGCTCCACGGGGGACACACCATGTTCTCCCAGGAACTGTGGTTGGAAAATGAGAAAAAGTGTGCGGTGGTTCGGAAGCCTAAGCCGGGCAGGAAGAGGCAGGAGCTGCTGGCCGTGGCCTGGGGGGTGAAGGTGGGCGTGAAGGGCGGCTTTCTCTGGCCCCCTCTCAAACTCTTTGCCTGTCCACAGATCTCCTCCCTGGTCAGGAGGGCCGCCCTCACGCACAACGACAACCACTTCAACTATGAGAAGACACACAACTTTAAGGTAAGCCAGCCTCTGCCTTCTTTCTTCTGTTCTGAGCGGGCGAGGGACCAGGACAGTGTGTGTTTCCATCTGGTCTCTGATGCTAAAGTCACGCGACGGCTGCCCCTTGCTCCCCGCATGTAGCTACTTGCTTTGGATCTAACCTCATGGGCGACCTCAGAACGCCTGTGCTTGAGGGACGCCTGGAAACACCTCTGTGCACATTAACTGAGTCCTGCAGAGTTGGGCCCATTCCCGCTTCAGATCGCCGTGTCCAGGGAAGGAAAAGCGGAGCATGCCCCGCTGGTGGCCTCTGAGACCCAGTGTCAGCGGGCAGTACTTTTCCACGCAGCGTAGCCGCGAGAACGGTGCTGTCTCCGAGCAAGTGGGCACAGTGGCCCGTTTCACATTCTGTGTTTTGTCTTCTGTCGTCCCTCCTTTGGTCTGTGTGTAGACAGCTGTGACAGCAAGCGATGACGGCCGATACCGTCCAGTCGCTTCTGTTTGTCCTCTGCGTGCGGGCAGCACCCCGGCCGCCTGGCCGAGCTCCCTGGGGTTGCAGCCTTGATCCTGCTCCCCAGACCAAACAAAAAGATGCGGAGAGTTGGTGGGAGTTCAAGTGGGTTTTCCCACGTGTATTTACAAACTGGAAACACGGCTATCTGTGTTTCAGACCGGCCCTGGTGGCCATGGCCTGCCATCAGGAAATGATGGCTTGTTTCCTTTGCCCTAGAGTGATTTCCAAGAAGGGTGGCGGGGGAGGCTGGTGCCAGACGGCCTGCCCTGCCTGCCCTGCTTTTCGGTGCTTCTAGAGCCGGGTGGCCTTGGAGGCTCTGCCCCAGCAAAGGGGCTGACGATTTGGAGGCTGGAGAGCGTGGAGACCAGGATGAAAGAGGCAGGAGCGGCCAATTGTGAATTGCCTTCTTGTAACTCTCCTTTCCTTTAGGGCCGGCAGCCTGGGGGCTGTTGGAACCAGCACAGCCCTTTGTGGGAGCTGGCCCGGGAAAGCTGTTCTGTTCTGCTGCTCTCTGGTCCTTCATGAGGACAAATGTGTGTCTATTAAATCTGCATTCGCGTCAGTGTGGTGCGTTCGCTGTGCATCTGTTTTTGGAAAGCGAGCGGCTCGGCGTCTGCATGCTATAACTGAATGAGGGCTGGAATAGTTCAGCCCTCCGCATTGAGCATGAGGGGGAAGAGCTGCATTACAGGGCTCTTGACATTTCTCCCACCACCCAATAGTGGCAGGTCTAATTTGGGGTATAAAAGCTTTTATGGCTTTTTTCTTTTTTCCTTTCCTGTTTACTATCTTAACCCTCATTGATGTTTTTGCCTGAAGAAAGAATCTTTCTGACTTTGGGCAGAAATCCTGATTCTTTGCATCTAGTGGATACACTACCATGGGGTGGGAGGGTGGATCTTCTTGGACTTGCAAATTCTTTCCCTTCCTCTTGAAAATTCCAGTTCTTCTGGCTTTCAGAGACAATTGGAGTTATGCCTTATATGGTATGTTTGCATGGGGCAGCTTCTCTCTCTCTCTCTCTCTCTCTCTCTCTCTTACATATATTTATATATGTATGACCTTAGCTTGTCTGAAAAACATCATGAGCATAGACAGTTGATTAATACTTTCAAAACTAATTTCAGTGTTTTAGTCTTAGGTCTATGAATGGGAAATGACATTCAAAACAAAAAGATCGTTGAGTCTTATTTTCTTAAATAGTCCTGTTGGCAACAAGATCGCTATCAATTGCTTATCACTGAAAAACACCAACCGCTTTTTAAATGTTCGCTTAAAATGTCAGTATCTGCTCCACATGACTTCTTCTTCCTTACAGCTACTGAGAGACGTAAAAGCAGGGAGCAGGCCCGTTGTTAGAGAGGGTGCTTGAGCCAGACAGGAGCAGTTCTCTTCCGCCGCTTAAATAGCGTCTTTGAGACGCAGCAGGCCCTTGAGTGGCTTTGTCAGTCGGTTGTGGCTTTCAATGGTACTGCTGGTGCCACTGTCCTTAAGAATGAGTGGCTGGAGCTGGAGCGGTGCTTCCCTCTGTCACTCCTTGCCCCTCCCACCCTCCATCCTCCTTCAGCCTCTCTTCACTCCCCCCACACCCCCACACCCCCACCCTTGTCTTTGGAAGAACCTTCTAAAACCAGGGTTTTTTAGTAACAGGCCACTGAACAGAGCTGAAGAAAGTAAGTTCCCATCGAAGGCCCCAGCCATCTGCTTGGAATTAGCGTAAAATTAAGACGTAAAACACAAACATTTTATTTATGTTGACTTCTCATAGGCTTTATTCTGAAACTTCCGTAATTTGGGTTGTTACTGGAAGGCATTCTGTGTACAGCACAAAGTAAGTGCTCAGTAAAAGGGACAAGTAGTCACATTGTCGTGCTGATCAGTGAATGAGCCACACTAGACCCTGTCAGGACTCTGGTCTAGCGGCTTCCTCGCAGAGGTTCACATCTGCCAGTCAATCTTAATGCCTCACCCATAGGATTTTTTTTCCCCATCAAGACTGTTCCCCCAGCCCTGATGGGTTTGGCTCAGTGGATAGAGCGTCGGCCTGCGGACTGAAGGGTCCCAGGTTCGATTCCAGTCAAGGGCATGTACCTTGGTTGCGAGCACATCCCCAGTGGGGGGGGGGGGGGGGGTGTGCAGGAAGCAGCTGGTCTGGGCCAAGTTTCTCTTTCATTGATGTTTCTAACTCTGTATCCCTCTCCCTTCCTCTCTGTGAAAATCAATAAAATATTTTTTAAAAAAAAAGACTGTTCCCCCAGCTAAAAAGAGGTCCCCTGGCTCCCCCAGGTACCTCATCAAGAGGGATGAATGGGAGCCCCCAACCCGGCAGGTCCAGGGTGGGAACTCCCTCTCCGTTCTTTCAGAAAGTCCCCAGTCCTGCTCCTGAGGCCATAGCTACTGTCCTCGCGTTGGGAAGCATGTCTAGGAAAAGCCACCATTCGGCTCTGGAAACAAAACTTTTGGAGGCAAATTCAAGTTGTGCCTCATTTTGTGCAATAATTTTGTACTTTGCCACCCTGTATGCAGATGATGCTATTTTAAATCCTAAATTCCCTGGGGTTACTTGTGCATCCTGGGCCTAAAAGGAATTTGTTGAAGGAATAATGAGGTTGATGGTCTCCTCTCAAAAATGAACCGTTTGATACACAGAAAACCACTCTATTACTTTACTCGCACTACGTCTGCATCTCTGTTCTTCTGGTTGACTTTGGAGGCACTCTCCTATAAAAGGAATAGCTCGCTTTTAGGTGGTCTATCCTCATAATACTTACTGGCTGAGCACTAAAAATCTGTAGGCTGGCAGGCCCCGGAGCCCCCAGATCTGGCTAACTGGCCTTCTTTCCCCACTTAGCACAGTGATGGGGTAGCTGTGGCCAGCTTTGTGCTCTGGCCGTGACTTGAGCTTTGGCCAAGGGCTTAGTTCTCCTAGTCTCAGTTTCCTCGTCTGTAAAATGGGAGCATTGTAAAGTTTATAGAATACCTGTATATCACTTATGGTCTCTGGCACCCAATACAGTTAGCTTCTCTCATTATTTTATTATCATCTTTTTGTGTCTCTCATTTCTCTTGTGTTTTTGTGTTTAGCTTGAGCACTCTCTGTATTTCTTATTTTCTATCCTGACTTGGCCACGCATGCCTTTATTCTTTCCATCATCTCTTTCCTTCTTCTTTATTCCAGGCAGTACAAGCGACACGAGTGGAAACTTAGAGTCAGAAAGGAGCCAGGAGGGAACAGGGTGCAGGGAGGACCCCATCCTGGAGAGAGAGGGGCTCGCAGCTCATCTGGATGATCAATCATAGCAGACTCATTACCCGGGGCTCTGTCTCCCCTCTGCCCACTCATGTTCTTAGCAGCCTTCCCAGGTCTGCATGTGTGTGTACATCACTGGCTCCTTCCACCAAATTCTCTCTCTCCACCAGGCACTGCAGGAACACCCTGTATGGGATACAGATGGAGAGCAGAGGTCCAGAAAGTTCTAAAGGTTAAGAGCAAACCACTCTGCCCCAACCTTACCCCATGTTCCCCCAACCCCTGACCATCCACCCCATCCCCACGTGTAGCAGATAACTCACTCCCCTCCCACAGGTGCCTCGTCCATGGCTTGTTGCACCTGTGTTAGCACCTGTGTTAGTTGTGCTGTGTCCTTCCCCACATGTAGCCCTTGTCTGGGTCACCAGACTGTGCCAGGGAGACGGAGACTGTATCAAGGGGCGTCAGGCCAGCTCTCTTTCCCCGTTTGACCGGAGGGCCTGGCTGTGCAGTGCCGCTCGGTTCATACATGGGGAACTGGGGACGGCACACACATGCCTGGTTACTCCTCTTGTCCAGCTGCCTTTGTGCTGACTCTCAAGAGTGGCCCTGTCCAGGCAGAAGTTTGGTGGTCGCCCACCTTACCTTTTATGTCCCCCACTATTGATAGATGGGGCTGCCAGCAGCACCCCTTCCCCATGGTGCGTCCCTGCCGTGTGCTCCTGCTCACAGGCCTCCCGCCCATCAGGTGCCAGGACAGGACCAGTCAGGAGGCTGAGGGGGTCCGGGAGTGACGGCACCACCACCACCCGCCTTGGGTTTGGGGGTTCATTTACGGTTTCTGGGCCCAGCACTGGCTTTCCTTCCGCTCAGTCTGGTGATCACTTGCTCTGGGATGAGCCACTTTGGCCTCCCAGATGCCCACCCCTCCCTCCCCGTCCTCCTCGATCTCATAAAAATGCGCAGCCCTTCGTCCCGTCATCTGCCTGCCTCACGTGGGCACAGGCAGAAATCGGCTTCAGCAATGGCTGTGGGCTTTATTTTGTTTCTTTTGTTTAATCATCAGAAATGGCTGTTTGGGCAGAAACAAGTCTGGAACAACTGGCAGGAAAGGCACACTCATCGCCTTGAATATAAACTGAGGGACTTGCCGTGCAACCGGCATACATGGGCTTGGAAATTGTGTTTTTATGAAGAAAACACGGGGTCTGCTCCCAAAGTGCAGTGAAGAAGAGCCACTTTTTATCTGCCTCCTACCGGGGCCCGACCCCACCGTTATAATGACCAGAAACTCCTGGTTTTCAAGGGATAGAACCCTTGGAAACTGTCATAAGCTAAATGCGAGGCTATGGTGCAGGAGGGGCTCATACACCCCCAGGGACCACTCAGAACTCAGGAGGTAGGACACAGGAGCTAGGAGTGTGCCTGGACCCAGCCTCTCCTTCTCCTCCCCCTCCCTTCCTCCCTCCATTCCCTTCCCTCCCTTCCTCCATTCCCTTCCCTCCCTCCCTCCATTCCCTTCCCTCCCTCCCTCCCCACCACTTCATTGCTCTCTGCTCTCTGGATATCAGCTTCATTGATCTCTCCCTGCACAAAAATGCCTTAGTCCGTATGGTCTGCAGAATATGGCTGATGATAACTCCCTGGTTGGTTTGTTTGTTTGTTTGTTTGTTTGTTTTTATCCTCACCTGAGGATATGTTTTTGTTGATTTTAGAGAGAAGGGAAGGGGGAGAGAGAGAGAAACATCGATTGGTTGCCTCCTGTACACACCCCGACCGGGGCTCAAACCTGAAACTTAGGTCTGTGCCCTGACCGAGAATGGAACCCACAACCTTTTGGTGTAGGGGATGATGCTCCAACAACTGAGCCACCCGGCCAACCCACTCCCTGGTTTATATGTTACCAAACCAGCAACAAAGCCCCAGTCCCAAGCTTCCAGGGAGAGTCAGAGTAGCTTGACCTGGAGCAGGTGTCTGCCCTGCTCAGGTCCCTCTGGCCCCTGTAAGCTTCAGGTGGGGTCCAGGTTGCCTGGGGCGTTCAGTGCCCAGGTGGTGAGTGAAGGAAGGAGCCTGGGAAAGTCAGCTATAGCCTTTCCCTCCTGGTTATTGACTTCACACTGAGTTTTTTCTATTCCAAAGAACAGAGAATCCAAAGAGACTATCTGAAATGTCTAAAATGGCTGATTCTGCCATGTTACATCCATAGGAACACTCTTTTTGTGTTCTGTTGGGAGGGAAAACAGCACCAGTGATTGCTGTCATATTAGCTGGGTGTCTTTGAAAGTTCTGATGAGAGGAAACTGTTTAGACATGGAATTTTTAGTCATCAAATGTGGACTGAGGACTGATTATGCGCCAGGCACTGCCAGGTGCGAGGAAGACGGAGGTGACATGAGAATGGGACCGTGTCCTCTCCTGGGTGGCTCTCTCCCAGCGGGTGTTGCAGCACATCATAAGCAGCTCCGTCTACAGCCTGGGCTGAGCTGATTATCCACTGGGGCGGCCCCTGCCTTGACCCATCGAAACATACTTGTTATGAAACCAGCAGGGATGACTGCCTTCCAGCCCCGCAGATGTGAGACAGGTATCACCCTGCTCACTCACAGTGTCATGTCAGGGGTACTTGCTCAGCGCCCGGGCTTTTCCTTGGCCATTCCTCTTGCTCTTGTTTCCATGCAATGGCCATTCCTGGGCTCTTTGTCCAACATCCCTTATCTCCTGCGTATCATCGTCTTCTGTTTGGTGTGGTTTTCGAATTCCAGGCAGACCAGGCCCAGTATAATAGCCTTGGGCAGACATTCTTCCTGTCTAGGGTATTTTCTTCCTGTCTGGGGTATTTTCGGTTCTGCCCTAAAGTTTGCAAAATGTTCTCTCTCTTTTTTTTTTCTTTCTGAAAAGATATTCTTGAAAATCAATAAACTTCAGCAAATGGAAAAGGCTGATTAGTGACTTTTCAAGATACGGGGTGTTTCGTTGGAACGGTTGACATAATAACTCAGCCCAAAATAACGTGGGTTCGGAGAGTGTCCCGGCTTTTACATGTAGGCTACTATTCAGAGAGTGTCCTTGTGGACCCAAAAGAAAACCGGACTCTATCAGCCGTGAAAACAAACAGTGGCCCATCACAAAGGGGAAAGTAGGCAGTGGGCCTAAAACAATGTTGAACTAACTTGACGTTCCCCTCCGCCCCTTTTTGTTTATCTCTGGGGGAATGTGTGGACACAGGGAGCGAGTTGCTATTCCGAAGTGCCTGCCTGCATTTGTTTGGCTGGAGAAATGAGATCGCAGGCAGTGGGGATACATTGACGGGAAAGGATGCTGGTAGTTATGGGTGAGGCTAATCAGCATTCAATGTAATTTTGATATGTTTAATTATTTTTTTAAATATTGGCAAAAAGGGAAATTTCAGAAAATCTATGATTAGCGTATCATTTATTTCCTGAGCATTAAGTCAGCCAGTTTTTCATTTGGTCAATGTGTAGTAAACATGGTAGCTACTCTCCTCATTTCTAAACATTGCATTTTCATTTTGACCCCAAAGTATGGAGGTATTTCCCATGCAAATTCTTTATCCACTAGAGATATTCCAGAGAAGAATTTGATCACTTTTTTTTTCATGACCTAAAATAAAAGAATATCTTTCAAAAACCAAGCCCACCACCATTGGCTTTTGGCTACGCTGTTTTCGCTTCTTGGAATGTTTTCCCAAGTACTCTGCCTCCACAGTCAGCACTATCACTTCCCCAGCAGCTCAGTGTTTCCCAGCCTGGTGAACTCCTATCCATCCTTCAAAACCCAGTTCAAATATCACTTTCCCCAGCCTTCTTAGAATTATGTGTTATTCTCTCCAGGACACTGCCATAGGGTAATTGTTTCTGTGGCCTATTTATTCTTGTAGATGAGATCCTTGAGGGCAGGGAGGTCTGGGCTCCTCTGATATATTTTGACTTTGTATCTTTATGGACTTCTCCAGTGCCAGGTTCAAAATAGGCAGTCAGCATGCCAATGAGTGAATGATGAATGAGAGGGTGACAGGTGGATGACGTAACACTAATTCACCTCTCTGACATCCTTCCCCTAATATAATGCCACTTCTGAAACATACCCAGTCTCCCTGTGTATGCGACTTGGTTTCTGACCTTTCCACTCGAATCCACTGGCCTGTTTGTCCATCCTGCATGGTGTTTTCCTTTTGTAACTATAGACATCTTGCTAGATGGTCAGATGTGTTTTCCTACGTTCTTCTACTCACTCGAAATTATCATGGGCTATTCTTTTCTTCTCTATTCTTCCACACAGAATTTAGGGTCATCGTGTCAACTTTTGTGGAAAGCACCACAGAATGGAGATTTTTACTGAAATTGCATTGGATTTATAGATTCATTCAATTCAGTTGGAGGCTAATTAACCTATTTATAACATTGGACATTGCCATACATGAGTATAGAATATCTCCTTATTTGTGCCCATAATGTCATTTATTAAATTACTAGAGGCCTGTGCCCTCTCACTCCCCTAAGTGGGCCTAAGACAGTATTCAGACATCCCCTGAAGGGTCCTTAGGGCTGTCGCAGAGGCGGGAGAGGCTCCTGCCACCGCCACTGCACTCAGCAGCCATGAGCCCGGCTTCTGGCTGAGCGGCGCTCCCCCTATGGGAGCGCACTGACCACCAGGGGACAGCTCCTGTGTTGAGCATCTGCCCCCTGGTGGTCAGTGCACATCATAGTGACTGGTTGTTCTGCCATTCGGTCGATTTGCATATTAGGGTTTTATTATATAGGATGTTCTAATTATTTTAGAGCAGCCATGGGCAAACTACGGCCCGCCCGTTTGAAATGAATAAAACTAAAAAAAAAAAAGACCGTACCCTTTTATGTAATGATGTTTACTTTGAATTTATATTAGTTCACACAAACACTCCATCCATGCTTTTGTTCCGGCCCTCCGGTCCAGTTTAAGAACCCATTGTGGCCCTCGAGTCAAAAAGTTTGCCCACCCCTGTTTTAGAGTGTTGCTGCTGTTGTAAATGGAGACTTTGCTTTTTACTATTTAATAAAATGGTGTTACTTCTATAGAGCAATGCTGATTTCTTCATATATATATATATATATATATATATATATATATATATTGATTTCAGAGAGGAAGGGAGAGGGAGAGAGAAACATCAGTGATGAGAGAAAATCATTGAGTGGCTGCCTCCTGCATACTGCACACCCCCTACTGGGGATTGAGTCCACAACCCGAGCTTGTGCCCTTGACCAGAATTGAACCTGGGACCTTTAGTCTGCAGGCTGATGCTCTAGCTATTGAGCCTAACTAGCCAGGGCAATGCTGATTTCTTCATATTACTCTTTTATTAAGCAAACGTGGCCTCATTTCTTCTTCCAATCATATATTATATTTCCTGTCTTTGTTTGTTATGCTGGCTAAACTCTATAGAATAATACTCAAGAGAAGCATTGATAGCAGACAGCCTTATCATTTTGCTGACTTTGAAGGAAATTATTCTAATGTTCCATCTTAAATATTATGTGTAACATAAATACCTTTAATCAGCTATTTTTAGGAGCATCTCCTCTATTCCTAGCATGTGGGATGCTATTATTATGAGTAAATGATGAATTGTGTTTGATTGTTGGTGTTCTAATTTTTGAAATGCTGATGTGGTTTCTTTTGTTTTGTTTTTGGGGTGAATTCTAGTAATATGTCAACTTAAATTCATGAAATAAACTATCCTTGGTCAGGCCATTTTTTAAAATATCAAGCTATATTCAGTAGGATCTTTTTTAAAGAATGTTTACATTTATATTCATAATTGAAATGACCTATCATTTTACTGCCAGGGGGCCACTTTGGTCAAAAGGACAAAAGCTGAGCTAACTCAGCTGTAGCGACCAGCTCGGGCCACCTTGGGTTGGTCCACACAGTGCTTTGTCTGGGTGGTGAGAGTCTCATTCTTCAGCTGATGCCATGGCCCTATGATCTTACTGTTTCTCCTCATTCCTTTCAGACTCCGGCCCCGGGCATGGTAGATCCATGTAGGATGTTCAAAGATCAGAGCACATCTCTGTTCTTTCTAGTCCATTTGCAACTCTGCCTCCCTGGAGAGAACAGGCCCAGCGAGGGATGCTCACTGCCACTAAGGCCTTTGTGTCTTGACTTCGTGCATTTGTTGCATAACTGAGGCCATCTGCCCCCAAATGACTGAATTTTCTGACACTCTTCTTCTTTTTGAATCACAGGTCCACACATTCCGCGGCCCGCACTGGTGTGAATACTGTGCCAACTTCATGTGGGGGCTCATCGCCCAAGGGGTCCGGTGCTCAGGTAGACACGGAACTTTCTTTATCCTTCTTCCATTTATATGAAGTGCCACCATGTTGAGCTGGAGGGCAACTCTCCACAGCTTGGAAATAGGCCCAGATAAGCTCAAAAGTCTAGCTTTCTGGAAGGTTCGAGGCATCCTTCTAGGTATTTGCTAGAGTGGAGAGGAATGGCTTGTTTATGTAAGACAAGAAAAATGCAAGCAGATGCACTTCTGTAGGCGCCTACCTGCCTCCCCAAATAGGCAGGATTCCTTAAAAGGAAACTAAATTAATTCCAATGGAATCATATAGATAGAAAAACCACTTTTCTTTGTCATCCCCACTTTACTACAAAAGCAAGGGCATGAAAATAATAATACTGGAGAACATTGGTCACATACCAGGCACTGAGCTAAGCATTTTCTCTTTATCATGCCAATTAGCCTCACCAACAGATCTTGGGGGAGATGCAGTTATTCTCCCCATTAAATAGATGACGAAACTGGGGCTTACAGATGATTGTTAATTGCCCTTGGCCACAGACTAAGCAGTGAAACATGGATTTGGCGCCAGAGCCCATGCTCAGAACTTTTCTGCCCTCAGATAACAATGAAACCTTGATTTGATATCACATAGTTTCAAAGCATTTTGAAACCCTAGGTGTTTTTCTACGTAGAACTGGACGCACACACCCATTGCTAGCAGCACACAACACATCTTGTTAAGATACATCTAACAAAACATAGCAAAGAATTGCCAAATTAATGTGTGACTGGGCTTCCTACGTCATCTTGCCATGCTTTCTCTGGCAAGCAGTTCGGGTCGGGAGCAAGAGCAGCCTCCTGTGATATATCGATTGGATTTCCACCAACACCAGGACTGATACTTTCCTTGCTAGGGTGAGATTTACAAACAGAATTCTTATGAAGCATTTAAAATAAAATAAGGTAATGACACTACATTACGATGATCTGTTGTTTCCCCAGACTGCCCGTTTGGGCTCACAGGATCATGGGATTTCAAATCCTTTCTCTGCTTGAAAGAGGCAATCTTAGCTTCTAGTGTAGACACAGCAATCACCAGTGGTGATGCCTGGAGGGTTCAAGTAGATGCTCATGTATGTCTGTTAACTCCACCTGTCCCCGCCCCGCATCTATGAGACAAGCAGTAAACATAGGCTCAAAGCAGTCTTTCCAGAAATGATCCAGATACTCCCATTAACACAAAAGACTCAGCGAGAGCTACAGAGCACCTCCCAGGTGAACCCCTGAGCAAAGTGGTAGACTATCTGAAGTACTCAGTGGTATTAATTCAGCCTGCCTGCTTATACCCACCAAAAAGATCCCTAATTGCTGGTATTATCCAATTTCAGCAAGAAATTGGTCCAAAGTCAATATTATGAAAACAAAACTCTGGGATTCGGATTAGCTTTGAACAGCAAATTTCTCGGGGATAAAAGGGTGTTTCTCTCTAGTGGCCACCATATAGCCTCATATTCCCCTGAGCAGCAGGAAACCTGCAAACTGATCGTTAAAGAGTAAAAGAACAATCCCTGCCTCTCAACTCTCCATATTTTACATATTTTAAACATTTTTAAATGAAACACTTCATTCTTAGTATATGGAGATGTATTAGTTTGAAAAACCTGAATATTTTTATATTTGTTATAAAACATCTTCATTTTAATAAAATATCAGGATTTCATTCTACATAAACACTATTGCTTCAGATATTAACACGAAGTATATAAGGAAGTTGAGAATAGAATTATTATGTAAGCCAGCATTTCCACTTCTAGATATATACCCCATGGAGAGGAAAGCAGCCACTCAAACAGGTCATTGCATACCCATGTTTAGGGCAGCATTTTTCACAATAGCCAGAAGGTAGCAGCGGCCCAGCAATGGGTGAATGGATAAACAAGATGTGGTCTATCCATACAAGGGAATATTATAGGAAATCCTGTCATATGTTACAATATGAATGAACCTGGAAGACATTACGCTGAGTGAAATAAGCCAGTCAGAAAAGGACAAATACTGTATGATTCCACTTATGTGAGGTAAGTAAAGTAATCACATTCAGAGACAGAAAGTAGAACGTGGTTGCCAGGGGCCAGGGGAAGAAGGGTCTGGGGAATTCATATTCAATGAGTACAGAGTTTCCGTTTGGGAAAATGAAAAATATTTTGGAGATGGATGGTGGTGATGATGGCACACAATGTAAAGGTGCTTAAGACCACCGAACTGTACACTTAAAAATGGTTAAAATGGTGGATTTTGTGTATTGTATCTTTTACCCTAGTTTTTCCAAATTGTTTTAAATGAAGTTTGTAAAGATATAGTAAAAATAATGAAATAACTTAAGAGCAGCTAAGCAGGTATCTTTGTGTTTTCTATCACCGTATTTGCGATTTCTTTCATTGAATTCTCACATAGTGTCCATCACACCCTAGTCTTTACATATATTAGCTTATCTGATCCTCATGATAACCCTACGAGTAGGTCTATTTTATCCTCATTTTATGAAAGAGGAACCAAACAAGAAGACCAACCAATTCTATTTAGTTCAGTTGGCCAAAATTTACATCTACTAAGTAGATTTATCAAAGTCTTATTGAAGTTCACTTGAGCTTTGGTGACCCTCTCATGTTGATGAAGCTGAAATGAATGAGAACGGTTTTTCCTTTGGAAGGGGGGTAGGCCGAGAGAACTTGGCCGGTACACATTACATAAAGATCATCTAGTGATTTTCAAAAATAATTTTTTGATGATTTTACAAAAGTTGAGATCCTCTCAAATCCTTAATGTGGTTAAGTGCTTTTTTTTTTTTTGCAAAGTAGCTGATTATAATATTTGTCATATGTATAATGTATATATCTTAGAATATAGTATATCATTATTATTGTTTTTCTTTATACCTAGAAAGACCAGTAATATTAGAAGGCACTTTGAATAAGCAGCACATCAACTGTGAACAACTTCGACATTAAATTTTTATTTTCCAACATGTAGACTGGGCTCTGTTATTGTTTGAGAAATTCCATCAGTGGATCCCAACTGCTCTCGAGGCTTTGCTATGCTCACAATGCGTTCAGTGAACTTGAAAGCCCCTTTTCAGCTTTAGATCTTGATATGAGCTTTATAAATAATTACTTGCATCATCACATTTCATGGCATTGTTCTGCAGTGTAAGCCCTCTGGTACTCCCACTGGTGTCCAGGTAGGCATCATTCCCACTCGCAGGTGTCAAAGTGAGGCAAGTGGCAGGAAAATGGCCTGTCCCCACTGCCCGCAAGAAGAAGAGAGTGGGAACTGTGGGCATCTCTCCAGGAAGGGGTTCGCAGAGAGAGTAATCTTGTCTCCCACAAGAGGAGCATCGAGGACTTAAGAGAAACAACCGAGCAGAAGTCCTACGCGCCCGCGATGAGCCATGACTAGCTCTGAGACTCCACACCCAAAAGCCCACATGTGGCCACAGAGGTCCCAGGCCCGAAAGGGAAAGAAACATACAAACAATCTGGCTAATGACCAGGACTATCCCAGTAAGATTAGTCCAGCAGCAGAGAAAGCTTTGTGAGAACAAATGAATTATGTAGGAGTTTCCTGAATACATTCAGATTTCACACTCCTTGGATGGAGAGGACCACCTCTGAGTGGGGTGGACGCTCCAGGGAGATGCGGCAAACCCTGGGCTGTTTTCGCCGTTTAATTTTGGTAACGTGTCATTTGTGCTGGGCTTTGGCCAAAGGGCAGGGCCATCTAATGTGGCTTCTTTGTTTCCAGACTGCGGGCTGAACGTACACAAGCAGTGCTCCAAGCACGTTCCCAACGACTGTCAGCCGGACCTCAAGAGGATCAAGAAGGTGTACTGCTGTGACCTCACCACCCTGGTGAAGGCGCACAACCCCAGCGGCCCATGGTGGTGGACATCTGCATTCGGGAAATCGAAGCCAGAGGTTTGGAAAAGGCCCCTTGATATAAGGATTTGATTTTACTGTTGCCAAGGAAACCTTCTTAGAATCGTTAAATTGACTCTCCACTGTTGATGTAGGAAAAATGGTCTGCACAGGCTCACGTGCACATGCGTGCACCCACACACACCAACTAAATCAGTTTCTGTTTCATTCATAAACTATTCATGTGTGAAGTGCTTCCATGTATGCATTCAGCACATGCTTGCCGAGCATTTATCATGCGCTGCACATTGAAGATATAAAAGGCACATTTATTTGAAGGTATATAATTAAATTAATCATATGTAAACATTTAACATATTATCATATTTATGACTAAATAATATAAAGGCTATAAATTTGTGTTCGTTTTTAAATTTTCAATTGCAGTTGACATTCAATATTTCATTAGTTTCAGGCTTATAGCATAGTGATTAGATATTTATATACCTTACAAAGTGATTCTCCCAATCAATCTATACACCTGTGCCATACACAATTATTACAATATTTTTAAACATTTGTATTTATCTCAGAAAGGAAGGGAAAGGGAGAGAAAGATGGAAACATCAATAATGAGAGAGGATCACTGATTGGCTGCCTCCTGCACGCCCCACACTGGGGATTGAGCTCTCAACTCAGGCATATACCCTGCCCAGGAATCGAACCATGACCTCCCAGTTCATAGGTCAACGCTCAACCCCTGAGCCATGCTGGCTGGGCTACAATATTTTTTACTACATTCCCTGTGCTGTACTTTACTTCCCCGTGAGTACTTGGTAACTGTAAAAGGCTATAAAATTGGGCTGTTTCAACAAAATCAGGATAATATGTATCTCACACCTGCATACACTGATGTGTGTGGCACATGGACTAAGATGATGCGGAAGAGAAAGCAAGTAGCCGCCTGAGGCAGCGAAATCGCATCCAGCAGGCTGATGAACAAAACTAGCAGGAGATCATGTGGATGAGAATCGTAAACATGGGTTCACTTTACAAAGCCAGGCAGGAAGAAGCCCCCGTCACTGAGGTCTCCACCGTCCCGCAGCAAATGAAGACATGTGCGTGGAAATGGAGACGGACGAGTCCGAGTGCCGATGGAACAGTGGATGATGTAGAAGCACTGACAATTTTGCTCATTTCCTGATAGCACACAGTGCAGATGTGAAATTAGAGTGATTCTTAGATGTTGCTGGAAGCTGGTTAAAGTCTGTCTGTTTTTTAACAGGATTAAAGTCGGAAGGTCTTTACAGGGTCTCCGGGTTCACCGAACACATCGAGGATGTCAAAATGGCATTTGATAGAGGTGGGCTTGCGCCTTCTTTTTTATTTAATCCTCACCTTAGGATATTTTTTCCATTGATCTTTAAAGAGCGAGCGGAACAGAGGGAGGCGGGAGGGAGGAAGAGAGAGAGAGACAGAGAGAGAGAAACATCAATGTGAGATAAACGCATCAATTGATTGCCTCCCTTATGAGCCCCGACCAGGCCGGGGATCCAGTCTGCAACTACTATTAAGGTATGTGCCCTTGACCGGGAATGGAACCTGTGACCCTTCAGTCTGTGGGCTGACACTCTAACCACTGAGCAAACTGGCCATAGCATGAGCTTGAAAGCCAGATGACTTTTTAGTGCCCTGTCTTTGGGAACCAGATTTTATTCAAGCTGAGACTGGAGTTTCAGGGCTACTGAGAGCTGTTCTTCAGGAAGCCGAGGAGTAATCTCGTTCTCCGCCTCTCTGGGGGGTACTTTTATTAAGTGTGGACAAGTGACCACACAAGGAAGTGAATTTAAAATACTCCTTGAATGAATGGGCAGCCAACATTTGGTGCCATTAAATTCTTGTGTTGGTTGCCCAACACTTGCGGTTACTCCCGTGGCACCAGGATATGCTCTGTCTCCCCATGTCAGGATCCTATTGACTCTTCTCCTTCTCCTGAAGCTCCAAACAAGAGAGAAGAAGGGAGGGAGTGGGGTCCCCCATGCAGTGAGTTTGGGGAAGCCAGTGGAAGTGCAGGAGGTAACTCCTTTTGTTCTTTATGCCTGTGTCATATGCGCCTCAGGCCATGTGACACAGTCATAAGGGAACTTTTTAAAAACGCAGATCACCGCGGCCCATTGTGGGGACTCATTCAGAAAGCTGGGTGAGCCCAAAATTCTGTTTTTCCAATGAATAACCTAGTGAATACTGGTGCAGTGGAGGGGTGGAACCTAGCCCGCTAGCTAGAACCTCCACTCCCTAGAATAGTATCCACGGTCTCTGATGATCTGGTTGCCCCAGATTAGCACCTCCTTAGATCCAAGAGCCAGTGTACCCAGTGGTCAGAGTGGGACCATCCAATTACAACTCCTCAGATCTATAAGGGACACACTCAGGGGGCAGACTCAGTGAGCACCAAAGCCCCACTGAAGCAAGTCTTGCCCCATAAGGGTGTCTTCAGCACAGAAGTTCTCCCACCGTAGACACATCTGATTCTCACAGCCAATTGGCCTGGAGGTCAAATCCTCCCAGTGTTACCTACAACAGTCAAGGCTTAACTACAACAAGACTGTGCACAAAACCCACAAGGGGGTGCAGTCTGTTCAAGCTCATGGCCAGTTCCTCCTCCCTGTACACTTTGCACCCCGGCAACACGGAAACCCACCTTCCCGTTTTCATGGACAAGCCCCTCGGCCCACGTCGCTCTGTCCATCCATAATGCGCTCACATCTCTGCCTGGAACCACTCCCTGTTCACCAGGTGTCCGCTTGTCCTTCCTCTTCCCTGAATCCTCGCTGACCGCCCGCCCCACGCTGACCTACGAGTTCCATTTCCTTTCCTATGCCCCCCTCTCTGTTTCCACGTCCCCAGCACAGCGGTCTTCCAGTCTCCTTGGAGCTGCTGAGTTGCATGCCTGACTCCCAATCTGACAAGAGCTGTTAGAGAGAGTGTGCCCTTTCTTCGCTGACTCACTGGGGCTTAAGAGTGCCTGGCACACGGTAGATTCTCAATACAAGTTTGTAAAATACGTAAGTGGGATCGTGTGGCCTATCTGCTACACTCTCACTGTTCTCTGGGCATCAGCTTTTTTTATCCTCAGAACCAAATTTGCTCAAGCATTTGTTCTTTCAATTCTCTATATAAGAGAAGATGCGAATAGTCTCTCAATAAAACAGATTTTGTTCAAAAACGTATTCTAGTATGTGCCAATTAAATTGGACTGATAGCTACGAAGGGTGAAACAAAAGGTCAAAGATTTTTGAGAATGATTGTAAAAATGGTAAGAAATATAATATTGCCTATACACGAGGGAAGGGCAAGGTTTCCCAAAATAAAGTCCTAGGGACTGGGAGGAGGAATCAAGCTAAAAGCATCTTCAGTGAGCCTGAAAGAGACAGTAGAAACTGAAGATATTCAACAGTTATTTTGTGTACATCATCTTCAAATCCAAGTTCAAAAAATACTGGTAGAACTATTTAAGGACTTACTGAT
>NW_005873898.1:10491-20388 GCF_000147115.1 Myotis lucifugus | reverse complement strand
GCACAGACACACGAACATGGACACGGACACGGACACAGACACACAGACACGGACACGGACATGGACCCGGACACGGACACAGACACATAGACACACAGACACGGACATGGACACAGACACACACAGACACAGACACGAACACGGACACAGACATGGACACAGACACACAGACACGAACACAGACCCAGACACGGACACACACAGACACACAGACATGAACACGGACATGGACATGGACACAGACACACACATAGACACACAGACACGAACACAGACCCAGACACGGACACACACAGACACACAGACATGAACACGGACATGGACATGGACACAGACACACACATAGACACACAGACACGAACACAGACATGGACACAGACACACACAGACATGGACACAGGCACAGACAGACACACTGACACAGACACACAGACAGACACTCTCCCCCACAGCTCATTTGGCAGAATCAGGATCTGAAGCCAGAGAGAGAGAGAGAAGACATCGATTGGTTGCCTCCCACATGTGCTGAGGATCTAGCCTGCAACTGAGGAATGTGCCCGTGACAAGGAATCGAACTCGTGACCCTTCGGTCTGCGGGCCGACACTCTAACCACTGAGCAGCCAGCTAGGGCGAGTTTGTGATTTTTTTTTTAATATATTTTATTGATTTTTTACAGAGAGGAAGGGAGAGGGATAGAGAGTTAGAAACATCGATGAGAGAGAAACATCGATCAGCTGCCTCCTGCACACCTCCCACTGGGGATGTGCCCACAACCAAGGCACATGCCCTTGAACGGAATCGAACCCGGGACCCTTCAGTCCGTAGGCCGATGCTCTATCCACTGAGCCAAACTGGTCAGGGCGAGTTTGTGATTTTTTTAAAAACAGGAGGAACAGGGAGAGAGGGAGGGTCACCTGAAATTACGGTGATAACAGGGAGGGTGGCACCCAGGCTCCTCCTACCCTCTGAGCTGGTCCTTCATCTCACACCCTCTCCCATCCTCTGAAACGGATGGATCTTGCATCACGATCGGCGAAGGTCTCGGCCACAAGCCAGCCGGGAGGGCCTGGGTGCCGCCAGAACTGGGCAGCGCCCATGAACATCACAGAAAGCACCCAGCGTGAGGACCTACTGTGCGCCTGGCACGCTACTAAGCCCACTGGCTTCATCACAGCGCCTCATGTTTACAGAGGACAAAGTAGACTCGAGAGGCTAGTTGTTCTATCTGCGGTCACACAGCCTAGGGTTCAATCAAAGCAGACTCCCAGGCCCTGTCCCTGGAGCAGCCCCAGGCTTGTGTTCCGAGGTGGGGGTCTGGGTGCAGTGGGGGGGCTGGGAGGTGCCCCAGGCCTTGGAATGCTGTGACTCACCTCTGCTCAGCTGCCCCCCTCTTTGGGAGGCAAATGGGCAAAGAGAAACAGGTTTGCTTCATCGGCGAGACCAGGCCCCCAAACTCTAACGGGTGGGGCTTCTGGCAAGTGAGGCCGGCACGTGACCTGAGCCGGAGCCTCAGGAGGCCTGATTCCCCCCACTTCCCCCCACTGCCCCCCGCAGCTTCCCAGGTGGCGTCTCACACTCTCTGCACAGCCACCGGGTGCCGGAGACCAAAGACACGTGTCCCCCGCCCGCAGCCACCCTTCACCTCTTCCCTTGCAGGAGCGTGCCCTGCTCAGCGAGCCTTCCGCTCTGCGAGAGAAGCAGAGGCCAAGGAGCCACGCGGTCCCGCTCGCCAATGCACAGAGCACCCCCGGATCCGTCGCCATCGGTCACTGACAAAACAGGGCAGAACAGGTACAGAGAAAACTACAAAACAACCTGGAAGTTTTGAAAAGGTCCCAATAAACGGAAAGACCGCCTGCGTTCACGGACTCAAACCGCAATATTGCTAAGATGGCAAACCCCCAAACGGGAGGCAGCACCATCCCCACTGGGAGCCCCGCGGCCTGCGCTGCAGACTGACAAGCAGGTTCTAAAATTAACACGGAAACTCGAGGGACCCAGAATAGCTGGAACGATCCCGAAAAAGAACGAAGTGGAGCGCTCACACTTCCGATTTCTAAACCTACTAAACGCTTCAGTGATAAAGATAGTACAGCACCGGCATCTAGAGCAACAGGGTGGACTTGAGAGTCCAGAAATAAACCCTCACGTAATGGCCGACTTGTTTTCTTTTGTTTTTTAAATCCTCACCCAAGGATATGCTTTAAAAAGAAAATTAGAGAGAGACATCAATGTGAGAGAGAAACATCGATTGGTTGCCTCCTGTATGGAACCCACAACCTATGTATGTGCCCTGGCCAGGAATCGAACCCATGACCCTTCAGTGCACGGGATGATGCTCCAACCAACTGAGCCACCCCGGCCAGGGCTGGCCAATGGGAGAAAAAAATAGGCTTTTCAACAAGTGGCTCTTGTTTGTGTGGAGTCATCAGGGAAGGCTTCCTGGAGGAGGGGACTCTGAAGGAGGAGGAAGAGCAGGCGAAGTGCTAGGTGGCAGGAACTGGCTCATATAGTCTGACACCCTGTTGTTAGGCCCCCGTGGCCCTGGAGGGTGAGGGGGGCAGGGGTTCAATTCCAGTTACAGAGAAAGAAACTGGCGTTGTTAGCTCGCCTTCCCAAAGCTGGAAAGTGCCAGAACTGGGATGTGGCCTCCCCTCCCTCTTCCCAGTGGCCCACCCTGGCCCAGACAGGGCTGCACTAAACACACACGTGCGTTTCCATGCTCCCTCTTCAGGCACAACGAGCCAGCAAGGACCTCCTGAATCTGTCTGCCCCGTAATATACGGACTCAATTAGCCTGTTCTAAGGTGATGGCTTTCTGCTGTGTGCTGTGGAACCCAACTCAGCAAATTAACATTTGTGAATAGGACTCTGTTATGAATTTTAATGATGTTTATTCATTCATAGTCCAAGCAAATCACATATTTGGTGCTTTACTTAATATGTTTATTGCCATTTTATTACAGTGTTCGCAATGAAGCGGCATAAAATATTAATTTAAAGAGCCGGTCGCACCGATTCCCTCTCAGAGCGGCCCGCGCGGGTTTTCACAGGTTGTGCGATGCTCCTGTCACTCCCTCAGGGAACAAGGAGCGGACTTTCACAGTGACGACCGGCCCTGCTGCAGGGGTGGGGCACGGCCGGCCGGCGGGCCGTACAAGGCCTGCGAGGTCATGTGGTCTGGCCCTGCTGGCTGAGGCACTAGGGGTGAGTTCATTAAGTGTTTGACCAAACATCGCGGGCCAATATTTCCGTTGGTAGTTTTGTGTGGCCTGCAAATGATGTTCTAAATATCCAACGGCCCCTGGCAGAAAAAAGGTTCCCCACCTGTTTGTAGGCATGCACCCGGCTTTTGTAAGGGACATCACTACCGCCTGCCTTCGATCGGCAGCTCAAATGCCGTGTCCACACGCTCTGAGAGGCACCTGCTCAAACCCAAGACCACAGGGCCCTGGTGGGCTTCCCAGAGCAGAGGGACCACACAGATTACTGTGCGTCCCCCACACTCGGGTGGGTGGCTTTTTAAAACGTATATATTTTTATTGATTTCAGAGAGGAAGGGAGAGGGAGAGATAGAAACATCAATGATGAGAGAGAATCACTGATTGGCTGCCTCCTGCACGCCCCACACTAGGGGTCGAGTCCACAACCCGGGCACGTGCCCTTGACCGGAATCGAACCCGGGGCCCTTCAGTCCGCAGGCCGATGGGCTATCCACCAAGCCAAACGGGCTAGGGCTCGGGTGGACGGCTTTTGAAGCCCATGAGGTGGGCGTCCCAGGGCCCCACACACAGGGGCGTCCCAGGGCCCCACACACAGGGGCGTCCCAGGGCCCCCCACACACAGGGGCGTCCCAGGGCCCCACACACAGGGGCGTCCCAGGGCCCCGCGGAGGAAGCGAGGACAGGCCGCGCCGGCTCACTTACTACTGCAGGCTGACGCCAAACTGCTGGGTGGGCAGCGGGGGCCGCGGCGGCGGCGTCTTGACGGGAGCGAGTGGCCGGCCCTTGTGCAGGTTCCGGAGCTTCTCGTCGTACCTGCGGGCACAGCAGAGGCCGGCTCTCACCCTGCGGGCAGACACGCGGCTGCACACGCACACATGCACGCACGCGCACACACACACGCACACACACATACATGCACAGACACACGTGTGCGCGCGCACACACACACACACACACACACCCATTGCCGCAGGGGTTACACAGACGGCAGGAAGGGAAGTCCAATCCCATCAACTGCCCAGTCTCTCCTGCCAACCTCTGGCCACTGTGTCACCCACGTGTGCCTGCACAGGGACAGCCCCCTCCCTGGCAACGCCCTCCCGGCCACTGTCCCTGTGACACTGCTCAGGAGTCGCCTCCTCCTGGGAGCCTCTGCAGTACCCCCTCCCCGGGTCCCTCCCCGCTGGGTTCAGTGCCTCCTGCGGGCCTGTTAGCACTGGCGCGGCCTCGACCACCTGGGAGTGTCCTGAGGGCAGGCGCTCCCTGCACTGCTCCCCCCCAGCATCTGGCACTGACTTGGTGCCCAGAGGGAGCCCAGCATCTGCACGCCCTGTGAGGCTGCTGGCCTCCGCTGCATGCAGCCTGGCAAGGGCCCTGCTCCTTCAGAGGAGATCCAGAGAGGGAGCTGCAAAGGGCACAGGCACCAGGGAGGGTCAGAGGGCACCCAGGCAGGGTCAGAGGGCGCCCAGGGAGGGTCAGAGGGCATCAGGGAGGGTCAGAGGGCGCCCAGGCAGGGTCAGAGGGCGCCCAGGCAGGGTCAGAAGCATCTGCTGGATCGGGCCCCGCCCTGTGCTGGCTGGGGGGTGAGGGCCATCACACACCTTCCTGGGTCCCCCCGCCCCCTCCCCACATGAGACGGGAGGGGGTCGCTCGCTGCGTGTAAAACAAAGCAGCAGACACACCAACGGGCTTTCAGCAAACGCCATCGGCCCCGTGGGTGTCCAGGGCACCGGGACGTCCTGAGAGCATTTGGTCCCCACAGTGTCCCTACACCCTGACTGCCCTGACTCCGGTTCCCACACCCTGACTGCCCCTGACTCTGGTCCCCACAGCGTCCCCACACCCTGACTGCCCTGACTCCGGCCACAGCGTCCCCACACCCTGACTGCCCTGACTCCGGTCCCCACACCCTGACTGCCCTGACTCCGGTCCCCACAGCGTCCCCACACCCTGACTGCCCTGACTCCGGTCCCCACAGCGTCCCCACACCCTGACTGCCCCTGACTCCACGCCAGAGCAAGGACGCTGCCCCCCAGGCAGCCCCGCCGGGGAGCGTGTGAGACCCATCCTGCAACGGAGGCCAGAAAGCGCGGGTCCCGCCAGCCCGCACCGCCTCTCCCCGCGGCAGCACCTGCCCTGGCCCGCGCCAGGCTAGCCGGTACTCGCTGGACACGAAGAGGGGACGGGACCGAGGTCGCACGGGATGGGGTGCGACTCACCGCACGACTTCCGGGGGGATGGCCAGCTGGTCGCATTTGAGGTGCTCACGGAGCTCGCTCAGGTAGTTGAAGTAGGTGACTTTTTTCCCAAACTTGTGACTAAAAGTGCAGAAGAAGGAGATGGGAACATTAGGCTGCCACAGAGCTGCGGGCGCAGAGCTGCGGGCGCGGGTGCGGGGAGGGCGCGGGCTGGGCGATCAGTGTGTGTTCCCCTGACAGTGTGACCGCTGACACCTCCTAAACCAGGCGCAGAGCTGCGGGCGCGGGGGGTGCGGGGAGGGGTACGGGCTGGGCGGTCAGCGCGTGTTCCTGAGTGACACCTCCTAAGCCAGGGCGCAGAGGCCGCCGTGCCCGGCGTTTCGCTTTTACAGGCTCCCGGATGCACCAGACGCTCCGGAGACTCCTCTGCGTACGAACAAGACCTGCCTCCAGGTTGAATCGGGGGGAACCTGCGTGGGGGAGGGGGGCGTGGGAGCGAGGGCGCGGGCAGGGCGGCCGGAGCGGGCTGGGCCCGAGGCTGCTGGGTCAGTGGTGCTTCCCACCCACCACCTCCTCTCCCCTGAGGGTCCCGTGAGGGCGGGGACCAGTCCAGTCCTCTCTGGATTCTCCCCAGGACGCAGTGGCCCTGGGGACACAGTGGAGCCAGCACGGCCACAGGCCAGACAAGCCCTGGGCGTCCTCGCCCCTGGAATGGCTTCTCCCTCCGGAGGCGACCATGGCACCCAGCCCACGGCCGCACCTGGCAGGCACCACCCCGTGCCCAGTGCTATGTTTCTCATCTCTTTTTAAATAAATTTTATTTTTCATTACAGTTGACACACTCTATTCTTAGCGTCAGGTGTACAACCGTGACCAGACACTTGGGGGCTGTAGGAAGTGACGCTGAATCCAGCGCCCACCCAGCCCCACACACGGTTACTACAATGTTCTTCCCGTGTCCACCGTGGTCAGTGAGCCTCGGTGCCCTGAGCTGCAAAGTGGGGAGGGCACAGGAGGGGCACCATGTGAGCCCAGCAGCCGCTCCTGCCAAATGACCACTCATTTTCTTTTTTAACGTAAAAAACAAATCCTCACCCACGTATATGTTTTTTATGGATTTTAGAAAGGATGGGGGAGAGAGAAAAGCACTGATGGAGAAATATCAATCGATTGCCTCCCATATGTGCCCCGACTGGGGATCGAACCCATAACCTGTGCCCTTAGCAGGAATCGGACCGTGATCTCCTGGCTCATGGGTCGACGCTCAACCACTGAGCCACACCAGCCAGGGCTGGGCTGCAGGTTGTACAGCTTCCCTGAAGCATGACTGACTGACACAGAACGGCCCTCGCTCACCTGCAGGCGGGTGAGTGTGGACGGTGCGTGCCCGTGACACCGTCTCCACAGTCAAGGTGGCGAGCGCATCCGCCTCCCCGGCTTCCTCGTGTCCTCCTGCGTGTGTGTGTGTGTGTGTGTGTGTCTGTGTGTGTGTGTCTGTGTGTGTGAGTGAGTGTGTGTGTCTGTGTGTGTGTGTCTGTGAGTGTGTGTCTCTGTGTGTGTGTGAGTGTGTCTGTGTATGTGTGTCTGTGTGTGTGTGAGTGTGTCTGTGTGTGTGAGTGTGTGTGTGTGAGTGAGTGTGTGTGTCTCTGTGTGTGTGAGTGTGTGTCTGTCTGTGTGAGTGTGTGTGTCTGTGTGTCTGTGTATGTGTGTCTGTGTGTCTGTCTGTGTGAGTGTGTGTGTGTCTGTCTGTGTGAGTGTGTGTGTCTGTGTGTCTGTGTCTGTGTGTGTCTGTGTGAGTGTGTGTGTGTGAGTGACTGCGTGTGTCTCTGTGTCTGTGTGTGAGTGTGTGTGTGAGTATGCGTCTCTGTGTGTGTGAGTGTATGTGTGAGTGTGAACACAACATGAGACGCGCCCTCTTAGCCAGTCTCCGAGCGCATGACACCACTGCTACCGCAGGCTCCGTGCCGCCCAGGTCTCTAGAACCTTCCCATCTCATAATGGAAACCGCGCTGTTTTATCACAAGCCCAGCTGAGCCCAGAGCCCGGGGGGAGGCCCAGCCGCGTGCACTGGCTCCCCCTAGTGGAGGAGGGGAATCAGATCGGTGCCCGGGCCCCCAGCCTCCTGCACTGGGGGGCACAGGGGGCCTTGGGGTCCTGCGGGAACATCCGCGGGACAGAGGCGTCAGCTTCAGAGCTGCAGGAGGCTCCGCGTCCCAACGCCAGAACCCTCAGCCTCTGTCTGCGTTGCGGTCCCTCTCCAGCCCGCGGCACTTGCTGGACCCCAGGCTCTGCAGATGGCGAGCAGGGCTCAGGCCGCCGCACACTGAGGGGTGTGTGTGTGTGTGTGTGTGTGTGTGTGTGTGTGTGTGAGAGTGGGGGCGGGGGGGATGGTGGATGGGTGGATGGCACGGGGTTCCTCCGGTCCCCTCACAGCATGGACGCTGGAAGTGCCTTCTCAAGTCCCAGAGTGGCCCAGAGAGCAGAACACGCTCAGAAGGCAGCCGCTCGGAGACCGACCTGGGATCACAGATGGTGCGTGCATATGTGAGCACATACATACATGTGCATGTGTGAGCATATGTGTGTGCGCACGTGTGAGCACATGTATGGGTGCACCCGCTCACCGAGGGAGAGGAGGGTCGCGGGGACCCTGGGGGCAGTGTGGCCGTGGCCGGGCCAGCAGGCGGTACCTGATGAGGGGCTGAAGACGGTCCACAGGACTTTGATGAAGCTGGTGGGGTGCACCACGTAGAGGGCCTTCAGGTTCTTCTTGTACCTGAGGGAGGGCACAGGCCTCAGACCCGCTGCACGGCGACGCCCGAGCTGAAGGACGCCAACCCCGACTCAGAGAGGGTCCCCCCGGGGCGTCAGGACCCCGCCTCCCCGCCCAGGCGTGGGCAGCACCTGGTGGCGGTGTCACGGGCTCACGCGGAGGCCGGGGCGGGGCGCACCTGAGGGCTACAGGGCGACGCGCTCAGAACTGAGCTGCACAGACCCTCACCCCCTCTCTGCTCGGAACTGACTCTGGGGGCAGGGCGCCTACCCTGTGGGCCACAGCGTCCCCCACCACGAGGCACCAGCACCCACTTAAAAACGAGGTGCTGCTAGCTCCCTCCCTCCCTCCTGAATAATTCAGTGCAAAGCCTGTGGGCTGAGCCAAGGCAGCTGGCACGCACCGGGCGGACGGAGGCTGCGAGCGGGCCAGCGGGTGACCATGGGGCCTGGCGGGGTCAAACCGGCCCGCCTCCTGCTTTGGTACGGCCCGCAGCCAAGAAGGGCGAATGTTTTCCCACGGTTGGAAAAAATGAACAGGATAACAGTTCATGACATGACGAGTGAAAATGGAATGAAGTTCACATTTCAGCGTCCAAAACTACTTTTTAAAAATTTCATCCTCACCCAAGGATATTTTTTTCATTGATTTTTTTTTTAAAGAAAGTCGAGGGGAGGGAGGAAGGTGGGAGAGAGAGAAACATCGATGTGAAAGAGACACACGGTTGCCTCCCACACATGCCCCGACCGGGGCTGGGGATCGAGCCCACAACCGAGGCACATGCCCCTGACCGGGAATTGAACCCATGACCCTTCGGCGCACCGGCCGGCGCTCTAACCACTGAGCCACCGGCGAGGCCCAGAACCGCCTTTGCTGGAACACAGCTCCCGTTTGCTCACACACCGTGGCTGCGCTCACGCCGACCGGCAGCTGAGTGGTCGTGACGAAGACCCGATGGCCTGGGAGCGGGACTCCTGACCGCCGGCCCCGTAAACACGGGTGCCACCCGCCCCGCGGACCACGCAGGGCACAGCCCCGGCTCCGAGAGGAGGCGACCAGCCACTCCTGCCCGTGCCCCCCGCACCGTGAGCCGCGTGTCGCCCGCCCGCCCGCCCCCCAGGCCCCGGCACGCACTTCCTGTCGAACTCCCGGTAGGCGCCCTGCAGCCAGCGCAGCGACGGCTTGTTCTGGCTGCTGAGCCCGAAGTGGAAGTAGACGACGGTGTAGTCGCTCTGCACGTGCTGGTCCAGCGTGTGCTTCAGGTACCTGCGGAGCACGGCTGTCACCAGTCACCCTCTGGTTACTGTATGGTGTCCCGAAATTCACGCAAGATTAACAACAACAAAAAAATAAAAGCCTAATTTTACTTGGTTTATTGAATCAGATTCTAATATCTGTTGCCCTTTGATTTCAATCCCTTCAATTTGATAAGCATTACCAAGGACCAATGATGGCCCAGGAGCAGGGACAATGAAGACCAACGAAGACCACAGCTTTGCGTATGTGCCAGCAAAGCCGTGGAGGCCATTTACCCGATGTGCTATTCCATACATAACCCTAGACTGTATACTTTATGAATCAATAAAAAATTTACAATTTATAATTATAAACCTGTGTTTTCTATCAAAATTACTTCTTGCGTGAAATTTGGGACACTCTCTATGAAACAAACAGCCCCTCCGTCTTCCACCTTCGCCCCGG
>NW_005873898.1:0-9190 GCF_000147115.1 Myotis lucifugus | reverse complement strand
CGTGATGGGAGTGTGAGGGCTTGAGGGAGAGGAGCCTAAAAGGCCCTGGGGCCTAGGGCTGAAGCTCAGTCCCTGGCGGTCATGTGACATCTGCCTGGGGATCCGCTGGTCAATCTACAAATGTCAGCCTTTGACCCTGAACATCCGTTCAGGCTGGTGACGCAGGGGCGTGCGCACGGGAGGCGTGCAGGGAGGGGTGCGGGCACAGGGGGACTTACTCCAGCAGACGCCTATGGTTGAGTTCGTGCGAGGGGGGCATCCGGCAGCAGCTGAAGGTGACGATGCGTCTCCCGAGGTGGTCCTCCCCTGCAGGAAGACCCGGCTGAGCTCCGAGGCACCCGCCCAGCCTGGCTCTCGGAACCGCCGGCCTTAACACACACGGGCGCTCCTGACCGCCCGCCCAGCTTAGCGGGCAGGCGGCCGGCACTCAGAGAAGGCAGCGCCTGCAGGGCAAGCATCAGCCACAGGACACAGCAGGCCTTCCACGAATGCTGGCGCCTCCCGTAGGCACAGGCCCACTCCCTCCCTGCCCTGATTCCCCGGTTTTGGTGGGGGATGGGGGCTCGCAGCTGATCAGCTCACATCGGACCTCCTGCTAATGGGGGCCCTGTGCCGGCCGCGAGAGGGGCTGCTGGGCAGCTGGGCCTGAGCACGGAGGGGTGCGGAGACAGGGCAGAACGGCAGGTGAGGAAATCGGTACTCAGTTCAGGCAGCAACAGGGCATGAGGGGCACTGCCGGGCTGTGAGCCCCGCCACCCTGCCACCCGCACGGGAGAGCTCAGCACATGCAAAGGCACTGGGGCAGCGACATGGAGAGGGGATGGAGGCCAGAGCCACACCGGGCCCACTTCCTTTTCTCCAGCAGCGTCCTGCTTGCACAGAGCGGTGAGCCAGTCACTCCTCGTTCAGTAAACACTGAGCACCTCGTTTGCAGGGCCCACCGACTAGCATGACGCTCAGCTGTGAAGGGAGCTACTACTTCGGAAGGCTTTTTACTCCCCTTAAAACCAAAAGGCCCCTCCCTCAGCATTTTCTTTCCATAGCAACAGATTCCTAAGGGTCCAGCCAAAGGACCCTCACAGCATTATTTACCCTCAACAAACATTCAGCAAAGCTCACAGGGAGTGGGGCGGAGGGTAACCCGGTTCCTGACATTCTTTTCTCTACACCTGGGGCATTTGAAAAGTTCCGTATTAACGAGAGGGAGAGGGGCTCACTAGCCGGGCAGCCCTGAGCCAGCCCCTCTGCTCATCTGCAATACGGAGATAATAATGAAAGACTTGGAGGGGTACAGGAAGGGTTAATTGGCATAGCGCTGGCACACAGTAGGTGCTCAATAAATGTGACATGTTACCACGTGGCTGGATGCTGGGTGCTTCCAGGGGGGAAACTGAGGCCCAGAGAGGCAAAGTGAGCGTCGGAGCCGGTTCAGCTCACGGCTGGCTGACTCCGAGGGCAGCACCCCCAGCCCGGCCTCCCGGCTCCCTCTGCCCCTGGGAACCCCGCAATCCCAGCGGGGAGGCTCCCACGCTCCTCAGCCGTGCGGACCCCGGGGACACCCAGCCCCTACACCCGATTAATCGGTCACCACAGCAACTGTGTCAACAGCATCCGTCAATATGAGTAAATACCCTGGCCTGTTCTCCGGCAACACGGGCCAGCGTATCACAAACAGGCTTCAAGATGATATAATACGGACGGAAATGAAAACTATCAATAACATGCAAATCCGGGAGGCATCGGTTTAATCCGCTCCCCGTCTTTCTCCCTCGCTGCTTACAAGGCGGCATCGCTCACTGCCTGGAGGCGGGAGCCCCGCCTACGATACAGAAGCGATTCCGCGATCCATCACGCCTGGGGAGGGGAGGCCGATGAACTGCGGCAGAGGCAGCAGAGGCAGCAGCAACCCCATCGGGAGGCCCGGGCTGGGGCTTGGGGTTGGGTGCTAGGTCGCTAACCTCTGCAGAAGCGAAAGGGATTCTGCCGACTGAACTTGCTTTGCCTGCCACCTGATCTGGGTGGAGCGGTGACCAGGCGTCCAGCAAGACCAGGTCCTGCGTGAACCTCCCTTAAAAAAAAATCCTCACCCAAGGACACGCTTCTTATGGCTCTTAGAGAGAGTGGGAGGGAGAGGGAGAGAAACATGGATGTGAGAAACATCGATGGGCTGCCTCCTGCATGCACCCCAACCGGGGATCGAACCCGCAACCCAGGCATGTGCCCTGGCCTGGCCTGGAACCTGGGACCCTTCGGTGCACAGGACACCGCTCCCCCTGGCCAGGGCTCCCTCTCTCTCTTTTCTCTCGTCTCTGCCGCTCGCCCGTTCCGCGTCTCTGGGGCGACACCTCCTGCCTCCTCTGATCCTGGGCTCCAGAACCTTCCCTCTGCCCACACCGCGTCCCGCCATCTAATCTCGCCTCTGAGTCCCAGCCCTGGCCCCAGACTGGTGCTTCAGAGGATGGCTGCTTCTGGAAATACTTAAGTCAACTTTATTCATTAAACACTATCTTAAGTCCGGGCCGGGTACTCAGTTGGTTAAGAGTGTCATCCTGGCCCATCCGGTGTGGCTCAGTGGTTGAGTGCCAACCCATGAACCAAGAGGTCACTGTTCGATTCCCGGTCAGGGCACATGCCTGGGTGGCGAGCTCGATCCCCAGTAGGGGGCGTGCAGAGGTAGCTGATAGGCGTTTCTCTCTCATTGATGTTTCTATCTCTCTATCCCTTTCCCTTCCTCTCTCTCTAAAAGCAATCCTATATAATAGAAGCCTAATATGCTAAGTGTACGGTCATCCAGTTGGCTGTTCAACCAATCAAAGCATAATATGCTAATGATATGCTAAGACCACTCAACCACTCAGTATGACATGCACTGATGACTACGGGGCAGACAGTCGATCGGTCAACCAGTCGCTATGACGTGCACTGACCACCAGGGGGCAGATGCTCCAACCAGTAGGTTAGCTTGCTGCTGGGGTCTGGCCGATTGAGACTGAGTGAGATGGGCCGGACACGCCCTGGAGCCCTCCCGCGGTCCCTCCTCAGCTGGCCAACCTCCCGCATCCCTCCCCAGCCCCGATTCTGCACCTGTGGGGTCCCTTGGCCTGGCCTGTGCCCTCTTGCAATCCGGGACCCCTCGGGGGATGTCAGAGAGCCGTTTTCAGTCTGGCAGCAGAAAGATTGGTCGCTATGACACGCATTGACCACCAGGAGGCAGATGCTCAATGCAGAAGCTGCCCCCTGGTGGTCAGTGTGCTCCCACAGGGGGAGCGCTGCTCAGCCAGAAGTCGAGCTCATGGCTGGCGAGTGCAGTGGTGGTGGCAGGAGCCTCTCCCACCTCCGCAGCAGCGCTAAGGACGTCTGACTGCCGGCTTAGCGGGCCTAAACCATCAGTCAGACATCCCCCGAGGGCTCCCAGACTGAGAGGGTGCAGGCTGGGCTGAGGGACCCTCCCCCTCCCCCCGCTGAGTGCACAAATTTCATGCACTGGGCCTCTAGTAAAAACATATTTTAACAAGAAAAAGAGTTGTCCTGATCCGCCAAGGTTGTGGGTTTGATCCCCAGTGAGGGCACATACAAGAATCACCCAATGAACACACAAATAAGTGGAACAACAAATCGACGTCTTTTTCTCTCTCCCTTCCTCTCTCTCTCTCTCAAAATCAATCAATAAAATTTTTTTAAAAAGCAGAAACAATACAAAACACCATCTTAAGAGGTAAAATCCTACAAAGCTTCCACTTGGCCAAATATATGACCCCTTAAGTAAGGACAGGTCATTTCACTATCACTTGTGACAAGTCTTTGGTTTTGGCTGTGGGTTTGATGTTCAGGACTGGCCGAGTGGCACCTGGGGAAGGAAATCAGGGGAACCCGTTGGCGGGAGTGACGCATGGTTGCCCCTGAGGTGGAGCCCCGGGCGGGGTCCTGGGGTGGTGCGTGCCACTTCTGGGAGGAGCAGGCGGCAAGAGCTGCAGGTCCTAACCGTCCCCCGGGCCCACCCCACGCCTCAGGGCCCACAGGAAAGAAGGCTGCGTGGTCACGCACCTGGGACAGCCCAGCGGGACTCACCTCCCACCTGCAAGATGCCGTGTCTGGCCACGTCGTAGAAGGGGTGACTCAAGCTCAGGGCAGGGTCCTGGTCGGCCGTTGCCACCGCGGAGGGTCTTCGCACTGCGCCCAGCGCGGCTGCCTCCTCCTCATCTCTCTGCAGCTCTAGGGCGGACAGTGAGGAGAGGAAGTCAGCTGTATGCTCCAAGGAGGAGCATGAGGGGGCCTCCTGACGTCTTTTTATAGGACAGTCACCATGCCTCAGCTGTGCACCCACTATGCGCCCACCTCTGCTGTGCACCCACTATGCGCCCACCTCAGCTGTGCACCCACTATGCGCCCACCTCTGCTGTGCACCCACTATGCGCCTGCTCAGGGTGCAGCACCATGGAAGAAGAAGAACAGACCTGAGGGCTGGCTATTGGCCTTCACACTGACAGAAGTGGAAACTGAGGCTCAGAGAAGGGGAATGACTTCCCCAAGGTCACACTGCTAACTGACACCAGGGTGTGGGCTGAACTCGATCTCCCAGCTCCAAACTCTGACTCGGCCCTCCTGAAAGATGCTGGCACTGGGAGCTGGCAGGAAGCCATGGCGGGTGGAGGGCAGACACTGGGCCCCTGTGCTGTGAGGCCGGAAGTGCGTGCAGTCTTCCGAAAGGGACTCTGAGAAGGGGAAGCTCCTTCATACAAAACAAATCGAGGGGTTTTCAGAAATGTCTTCAGCTGGAAAAGAATGGGGGCTTCGAACCTCAGGTGAGGGCCGCCGATGCCCTGGATGAGCAGGTCCCTCCACACCCCATCCCCCCGGCACCTCCCGGGTGACCTTATTTGGGAAACAAGGCCTTCAGAGATGAGAGGAGCTAGGATGAGGTGGCCCTGACGAGGGGCCCCGGACCCAGCGATGCCGGACTTCTCTGTGAGAGGGAGGACAGAGTCAGAGGGAGAGTCCTTGCACCTATCTCGGCCAGCTCCTCCAGGTCCAGCCGGGCCATGCTCTGCGGTGGGCAGGGGGGCGGGCACACTGCCGCGATGCCGCCTCTTGGGGACCCGGGCAGGGGCTCCTTCTGACGCCCTGAGGGAGAAGCAGAGGAAGGGGGCGCATTTCACACACGTCTCCTGGATGGGGCTCCCTCCCACCAGCCGGCCCCGGGGCCGGAGAGCAGGGCCGTGCGGGTGGGAACAGCACCTGCAGGGCCCACGAACGCCCGGACACCACCACGCCTGCCTCACCACCCCCCTCAGAGACACGCGCACTCACTCCCGTGCCCATTGTACGGAGCGGGGAACTGAGGCCGGCAAAGATCAGTTAGAGCTGCTCACGGCTGCACAGCTGGTAACCATAACCAAAAGCCAGGAGTTACCTGTGCCCGGGACGCTGCCTCAACACCTGAAAACATCTAAAAAACTCCCTGTGTGTCCAAATAACGAAATATTTTGTGTCCCTGGAAAGGAGCGAAGTACTGACACGCGCTAGGTCGAGGACGAGCCTCGAGAACATTACGCTCCGTGGAAGCAGCCAGCACGGAGGCCACAGCGTGTCTGATTCCTCCGATACGAACAGGCAGCTCCACAGAGGCGGGCAGCGGAGCGGGGCTGCCAGGCGGGGGAGGAGGCACCAGGGGGACAGTGACGGCTCTTTGGGAGGCGATGACTCCGTCCTAAGTTGACTGGGTGACGGCCACGCTGTCTGTGAACACACCAGCAGACTGAGCCGCACACTCTCCGTGGGCGGAGTGTGTGGCCTGAGCTGTATCTCAATAGTGGTTTTAAAACATGAACAAAACAGGGTGAAAACAGCACGTAAGTTTGGTCCAGTATTTTAAGAGAAAAAAAATGTTTAACATTGTTTTAAAAATGCTGTTTTCTGCCCTGGCCCATGTGCTCAGTGGTTAGAGCACTGGCCTGTGCACCAAAGGGTCATGGGTTCAATTCCCGTCAAAGTCACATACCTGGGATGCAGGTTCGATCTCCGGCCCAGTCGGGGTGCCTTTGGGAGGCAACCAATCAATGTGTATCGACCTCTCTCTCTCTCTCTCTCTTCCTCCCTCCCTCCCGCTCTCTCTAAACATCAGTGGAAAAATATTTTCGGGGGAGGACTAACCAACAAGTAAATAAATAAATAAAAGTGCTGTTTCCTATGAATTCTGGGGTTAGGATTTGTCAACCCATTTATTTTCCCATGTTTGTCTTTATTTTCACTTTTGCAAAAGCCTGTATTGCTCTTAATATGAGATAACGTTATTTAAACTAAAAAATGCATGATTGGTAATAGAAATATTTTATGATATAAACATATTAAAAACCTTGCCTCCTTAAAAAACAACAACCAAAAATCCCCGTTAGCTTAGTGCCGCTTCCAGCTCCATTCCACAGATGAGAAAACTGAGGTAGAGAAGGGAGTCGCCTGCCCAGATCCTGGCAGCGCCGGCCCAGGACTGAGGGTGGTGCAGACCCGGGAGTGAGAGCCAGCTGGCCGGGCCGGCGCACACACAGGATGCGGGTTTGCTCCCTGGCAGGGTGCAGGCACAGAGCACCAGGCAGGGGAGCCCAGCCCTGCCCCCTGGGCCCCACCTGGCCCCACCGCCCACCTTCTCCATGGAAGGAACGCACCGTCCTCCAAGTCCAGCCTTCCCCAAGCTGTGGCCGATCACTGGCGAGGGCCCTGGGGGTGACGCCAGGCCTGGGAGCCTGTCCTCAGCCCTGGCCGGGAGCCACTCCCCACCCGAGTGAAAGTGAGAAAAGAAACTCGATCGCCTGCGCAGCTCCAGACCAGCAGGCAGGGCGGCAGGAGCCGGCTGAGGCCTGAGGAGCTGAGAGCCCTCTCGTTTGGCTGTGGGCACCCACCCAGCCTGGCTGCCAAGGCAGGGTGCCCGGACTGGTGCTGCCCTTGGCAGTGGGGGCTGGGGGACAGTCCTGCGGGGGACCTGCTGGCATCATTTCACTTGCACCTCACAACAGGCAGGGGCTCCCCAACGTCTGATGATGGAAGGAGGCCACCCCCACTCCCTGCCCCCCAGCCCAGGTCCTAGAGTCCCATGCGCCCTTTGCGGTCCCGCCCGGAGGCTGAGCTGTCCCCAGCCAGACAAACACCTGGAGAGCAACCTTCTGCAGCACCAGGTGCCCCCCTGAAAATGCAGGGGACCCATGGAACACTCTAGAACATTTCTGGTTGAAAGCCTGGCAGGAGGCCGAGCCCACCAGGGCGAACAGCTGAAACAGTCCTGGTCCTCGGCCCAGGTCTGCCCGCGGGGAGAGGCCTCCCGGGCACCGACGCCCAGGGGCACACGGAGCCCTGAAACCAGGAAGCCGCTTCCCCTCGCCGCTGCCTCTGCTTTACGTTCTGTCCGGTTTCCCTTCAGGGTCAAAACCTCGACCCCATCGGCCGCAGGGACACCACCATTTGTTCGGAAGTTGGGCGGGTGTCACCCATAACCAGTGCTTTGTTGTGGCAACAGCAGCTAGTTGTGGGGGGATCTGTAGTAGGGGGGGCCTGCGAGCCTCCCTCCCCACAGGGTCTTATAGTTGAGAGTAAAATATGGCCGCCCACGGGCTCAGGCACCCAGGAGCCTGGACCAGAGTCCGGGCCGCTCCCCACCCCTACTGTGCGCGTGGCCAGCGGGGAGAGGCCTGGGCCCGGGGAGGCCAGCGCCCTGCTCCCACGGCACCGCCCCGGCGGCCCACCTTCCCCAGGCCCAGGAGCCCGTGGAGCGGGTGGCGGGCGGAAGGCGCCCGGGGCAGGGCTCCCGCAGAGGCTGGGCCCGCCCACCGTGAGGGGATGTCTCTGTGTCAGGGTGGCTGGCCCACGGCACCAGCTGTTGGTCAGACACAGGCCCAGGTGCTGCCGGGAGGCGTGCGCGGATGTATGTGATGAACATCTACAGTCGGTACATTCTGAGCAAAGCAGGCCATCGCCAGGCTGTGGGTGGGCCCCGTCTAATCAGTTCAAGGCCTGAAGAGCAAAAACGAAGGTTTTCGGAGAAGGAATCCTGCCTCAAGGCCACAACGGGAATTCCCGCCTCAGTTTCCAGCCGCGTGGCCTGCCTTACAGGCCGGGCCGGCCGGTTCCCACAGCCAATGCCTTAGACGGCTCTGTGCAGTCGGCCCGGCGTATCCTCGGCTTCCGCACCCACTCAGCCAACCCCAGATCAAAGAGATACTTTTTACGATGTTGCATGTTGCTGGCGTGTACCATGTGGTAGGTCTACGCGGGTCGCATCTGTACGGAAAGCGTGCAGACCTTTTCTCTTCAGCATTCCCTGAACAAGTCAGCCTCAGCACTGTCCCCACAGCACGCACGCTGTCAGGTAGCGTAAGTAATCTAGGGAGGGTCACAGTTCACGCCGGCGTGTGTAGGCTCCCTGCACACACACCGTTTCATACACAGGCCTGGCGCGTCCGTGGAGTCTGGTATCTGCGGGGGTTGTGGACCCAGTCCCTGTGGTTCCGGAGGGACAACTGTGCATAAGTACCTCCTGTAAGTTTGGTTTCTCTGGACAACCCGATACAAGCCTCGTATACCCTCAGATTTCTCCTTCCTGTGGATTATCAGAATCACAGAACAGCGCAGCCAGCACGGCTCAGTGGTTGAGCGTCGACCTATGAACCAGGAGGCCACGGTTCAATTCCCGGTCGGGGCACATGCGCAGGTTGCGGGCTCGATCCCCAGTTGTGGAACATGCAGGAGGCAGCTGATCAGTGATTCTCTCTCATCATTGATGCTTCTCTCTCTCTCTCTCTCTCTCTCTCTCTCTCTCTTTTCCTCTCTGACATCAATTAAAATATATATTTTTTAAAAAATCACAGAATAGTGGAGCCAGGAAGGATCCTGGTGAACGTCGTGCACCGTTAATTGTCCCTGAGGCCCAGAGAGGGTAGAGGACTTGCCCAGGCAACACCACCAGGTGTGCGCAAACTGTCTTCCTGACCTCCAGCCTAAACACGAGAGTGACTCCCGTCTGATGGGGAAATGTCAACCATTTTTTTTTAACGCAAGAGAAAAAGATAATATTCCGCCCCCCTCTCCCCCCCATGTCACTATCCTGCTCCATGTGTCGAGAGGAGTGCCATTCCGGGATTAGATCCTGCTCTGTCGAACCCCCACTCTTCACTGGAAAGTTGATTTAACTGTTACTTAAATTTCT
>NW_005873897.1:4968-19189 GCF_000147115.1 Myotis lucifugus | reverse complement strand
TCCCATCCCTTGAATTGCAGCTCTTACCAGGCGACCCTCCTCAGATTCTGGGGACCATGTCCTCCCCTCTTCCTTTCAGACATTCCACACCTTTGCAAATAGTTTGCTTATTAATCTCTCGAGTTATTGTAATTTGAGTGTGCCATCTGTTCTCTGGAAGATGCAGCTATCCTTCCCTAAGCAGATCTTCAAGCACAAAACTGCCTTTCCTCCAGACCCGGGAGGATATCAGCCAGGATCGGAGCCTAGACTGCTATGTGCAGAGGAGAGCCATACTCCCCAGGCTAGAGGGTAGGGATGGACCCGACTATTGGTAAAGTTGAGTGGGCCTGCATTTCCGGGATCTGGCAGGCCTCTCTTTCTTAGACTCAGATGAGAGCCATTCTGGGACTGGACACCAAATTTTCAGATTTCCTGGCAAATTCCTCTTCCCATGGCCTGAGCCCCAGAACTGTGCTGGTCCCTGTGCATGAAGAGAATTTAGACATACCCCAGTAAAGAGCCTTGAAGGTATATGTTCTTATTGACTCTCAACATAGCTCTTCTGTCTTCATTAAGCAAGGGTGAAATGACTTTGTGTAGTACATTTTCCTCCTACAGGAATCTCAGCTGGGTTCTCATGTGATCCCCAGTAAATCTCCAAAGAAAATATCACATGTATGTGGCCTTCCTCCATGAGTCCCATCTCCATTGTGTGAAGGAAGGCAGGAGGGTCTCTCATGTCATACATTTATTCTTGGAAAGAAACACAGGAAAACAGACACACACAAATACACATGTGACCTTTCCAGAGAATTGGAACCTACAGTTAACATCATGTGTGTAGACACTCCTTGTCTTCTTAGTTCAACAAAGGCCATTTTAAAATACTTCAAAGAAACATGTACAAAAGACCTGAGGTGATGATGGCGGGTCAGAACAAAATGAATATAAATAGATGAGTTTTAAAATGCAGGCTTCACAAAATCTTCCAGAAAATAGAAGAGAAAAAAAATACTCTACAACCAATTATATAAGACCAGTATTACTCTGATGCCTAACACAGACAAGAGTGTTACAAGAAAACTAATGAACAATAATCCTCATGAATATATATGTAAAATTCACCACCAAATGCTAGTAAATAGAATCCAGTAATATAGTCAAAGGATAATACATCAAGACTGTCAACAAAGTGAGATTTATGATGTGAATACAAGATTGGTTCAACATTTGAGAATCAATGAAAGTGATTCACCAATAAAAACAAGGTTAAAAAGAAAACCAGCCTGGCCAGTGGTTGAGCTTCAACCCATGAACCAGGAGGTTGCAGTTCATTCCCGGTCAGGGTACATGCCCAGGTTGAAGGCTTGATCCCCAGTAGGCGCCATACAGGAGGTACCCAATCAATGATTCTCTCTCGTCATTGATATTTCTATCCCTCTCTCCCTCTCCTTTTCTCTATCTGAAATCAATAAAAACATATTTTTTTTAAAAAAGAAAAATAATATTATCATCTGGAAAGATGCAGGGGAAAAACATTTTACAAAGTCTACTCATAATAAAGTTTAAACTAGCAATAGAAGGAAATGTCCAAACCTAAAAAAGGACATCAAGAAGAGCCTACAGCCCTGGCTGGTTTGGCTGAGTGGATAGAGCTTTGGCCTGCAGACTGAAGGATCCTGGGTTTGATTCCAGTCAAGGGTTGCGGGCTCGGTCCCCAGTGGGGAGTGTGCGGCAGGCAGCTATCAAGGATTCTCTCTCATTATTGATGTTTCTATCTTTCTCTCCCTCTCCTTTCCTCTCTGAAATAATAATAATAATAATAATAATAATAATAATAATAAAAGAGCCTACAGTTAACATCATGCTTACTGGTGGAAGACTGAATGCTTTACCCCTAAGGAGGGAAGAGGGCAGGGATGTCTTCTTTCACCACTTCAGGTCAAGATTACACCAGCAGCCCTAGGCAATGCAGTAAGGGAAGAAAAGTAAATAAGAGTCATATATCTTAGAAAGGACGAAGCAAAACTATATTAGCAGATGACATAATCATTTACATAGAAAATCCCAAAGGAATTATAACAATTACTGAACTGCTATGTGAGGCTAGCAAGTGAAAGGATACAAAGTCATTATAAAAAATGAATTCTATTTTTATTACTGTCAATTAACAATTGGAAATTGAAGTAAAATCACAATTTATGGTAGCATCAAAATGAAATACAGTGAGATAAATTTAACAGACTCTTTACAAGACCTGTATGCTTTACATTGCTGAGAAAAATCACAGTAGATCTAAATAAATAGAGTTATAGACTGAGTTTATGGATTGGAATTCTCAATATTGTTACGATATCAATTCTTCCCTAAATTGATCAATAGATTCAACAAATACCAATAAAAATTCAGGAGGCTGTTATTTTTTAGAAATTGAAAAACAGATTCTAAAATCTGTAAGAAAATACAAAGGATATGAAACATCCAAAACAATTTTGAAAATTAGAAACAAAGATGTGGGATTCATAATTCCTGATTTTAAGACTTAATATAATGTTACAGACATTATGATATTGATGTCTAGTATAAATAAAGACAGTATGGTATTGATGTAAGAAGATAGATAGAATGATAGGTAGGTAGATAGATAAATAGGTAGGTAGATTGATTGATGGATAGATTCATGCATATATAGTCAATTGACTTCTGACAAAGCTGCTAAAATAAATGAATGAAAGGACAGAATTTTTAACAGATGGTGGATTAAATAGATGCCCAGATGGATTAAATAGATGCCCAGATGCAACCAAAAAAAAATGAGCTTCAACTCTTACCTTGTACCAGATATAAAAATTATCTTGAAATGGATCATAGCTCTAAATTAAAGAGCAAAAACTATAAAGGATTTAATCAAAATTAAAAACTCCCTTTTGAAAGACAATATTAAAGAAAAGGACAACCACAAATTAGAAGAAAATATTTTCAAAACACGTATCTGATGAAGGATTCATATCCCAGATATAGAGAGCACTTATAAGTCAATAATGAAAACACAACTTATCCAATTAAAAAATGTAAAAAAATTAACACACTTCACCAAAAGAAGAGATATAAATGCCAAAGAAATAGATGAAAATACTTAATATCATTGGTATATAGGGAAATACAAATTAAAATCACAATAAGATAGTTCTACACAGCCACCATAATGGCTAAAATTTTAAAGATTGAAGATAGCAAGTGCAGACAAGACTGTGGTACAACTAGAAATGTCATCAATTACTGGTGTGAATAAGTAATGGTATAGCTACTTGTGGTGGGCTGTTTCTGTTTCCCGCGACCCGCACGGGAAAATGACAGGTTCTTGAGCGGAGGAGCTGGGGATTAAGAAATTAAAGAAAAAACCAGATGCAGAAATAGATTTTAAGCTGGGGCCAGGTGGGCGCCATCCTCTCTGATGGAGAGGCGGCAAAGCGCCTGAGCCACACAGCAGGTTTATTTTAAAGGCCTAGATTTACATATCTAGTTCCGCCCCTGCCTGATTAACATGTCCAGCCTTATTGGGGAAGCATGTTCCCAGGGCGTGGCTCTGCCTATGCTCTGAGTTCAGCTGACAATAATTATAAGAAAATGCCTAGGTGCCTCCCAGGCGGCCCTCTACATCTCCCCCGTTTTTGTTTTTTAAGCTACTATAATAAAAGTAAAATTTTAAACATTATTAGTAGGGCTCTAGAATTAAAACAATGCAAATGCAAAAACTAAACTACATACATGTTATCATTTTCAAAATTTGAACGTTAAGAACAAAACTGGCTATTAAATAATAACAAAACAATGCCAATGCAAAACAACAATATGAGAAATCAGAACTATGGACATATAACATTTTTGCTACTAAATGAAAAGTGTCTTTTGCTGCTGGTGTATATTTACTCAGAGTCCTTGGACTTGGCTGCAAAAGACTTTGCAGAAGACTGGCAGCTAACAGATGCCAATCTGTTGCGCTTCAGTTGTTAACCTTTTCAGATGACTCCATACTGGCACAACAGTCCCTTGAGTCTTTCAGTTTTCTTCTTCCCCTTTGCTGTCATTAGGGCAGTACTTAGTCCTTTTGAGTGAATGGACACAGGAGCTTGTCCGAGTCCATTGTGGTGACGGATGTAATGCTCTGGCACCTGAATTGGCTGCATTGCTCCTTCTTCCTTGCTCTTGGTCCTGGGCAACCTGCAGCAATGCACAGGTGCTGACTTCTATCATGACAAGGCGTCTTCACCATCTCCATCTCTGAACTATCTCTCCTGTCTTTGTGGCTGGAGCAATCTGGTCAGTTGGGATCTGTTGTTGCAGGAATCTACATGGTCTGGGAGCTGTTCTTCTGAAAATATACAAACATATTCTCGACCAAAGGTTAAAGGGAAAACCTTACTTGGGGTCTTTTCTTTAAAATGATCTTCTCCTGGCTTTCCTGATCTCATGTGTTTTTTCTGGGTGTCTCGCTGTTAGCATTAAATGAAAAATTTTATCTAAATGTAATTTAGTTATAGGATATTTTTCTTTACATGGTATTTTTCCACTATCCCCCCTTTTTTATTTAATTATTAGGATAATTTTGGAAAATTTACAATGCAGTCTAGATAATTTTAAATTCCAACTTTTTGCACAAAAATATGACTGCTTTAGGTTCATAGCATGTTAAGCAATTTTATCATGAAATGAAAATTTTGGTTAATACCTTTTGAATAATTACTTATTTCAAATTAGCCAAATTTAATTTGAAAACTTGACAACTATTTTACTGTCAAATTTAATTTTTTAACAATAATCTTAATTTGCACTGTGAATATTAATTGAAAGGATCACTTTACATTCTTGAGGAGGCTTAAGCATTCCTTGTTAGGCTAGATTTAAATTTAGGGTCTGTTAACTAAGCCTTCGTTTTTCTGGATACCATTTTCAGCTGGACCAAGTCTCTTCTGTTATTTGGTTCCTGATCTGGGCTGGGCATGGGAAGCAAGAAGCAGCCATGGGGACAGGAGACCTTCCTCAGAAGGGGCGAGTGTTCAAGCCCCTACACCATTGGGGGGGTGAGGATCTGTGCCCCACCTCTGTTGCACCCCAAGTTTTCTCCTACTGGCCCCCCGACTGTGCCTGTCTTAGGTTGCCCCTCCCTGAGGGGTCTTACCCGTCATTGACTACCAGCCGTACTCTCTGGGCCAAGTAGGGTGATGTGAGGTTCAGTTCTGTCTCCTTGTTAACCTATGTCCCTCTGGCCTCCATGCCCAGCTACTGCCTTTGGATCCCCTTGCCTGCTGGCGGGGCCCAGGCATTGATCATAGGGAACCCAGGTTTCTTCTCCAGAGAGGGCCCAGCTTACACCATTGGGCAAGAGACAGATCCATGGTACCAGCTTTTCATGATCTCAGCTTGAACGGAGAGCTCAGATAACAGCTGTAGACAATTGGAATCCTCTTGGCAAAAAAAAGGTCAAGAGAGGTCAATACAGAATGCTTAAGTGCCTTCCCAGAAGGGAATAAATACTTTTATGTCCTTAAATATTAAATTGCTGCCAAACATTTAAAGAATTAATTTGTAAGTTTGTTTGGGAATAATGCACAATATACCATTGTAAAGCATCAAAATTATTAATGAAACTTGTAGAATAATACCATGTAAGAATATTCTTTGCTCTAGGTCATGACAATTCAATTTTAAACTCAAGGTTTGGAATGAGGAACCTAGTTTTCAAAAAAAAGGGCAATTTACAGCCAAATTACAGTTTTGGGTAAACACATTATCTAGAGTCCTTGGGTAACTTAGGTTAAACTTAGGCATGTTATCTAAATTACTGTTTTGGGTCTAGAACCCTTGGGTGACCTGGGTTAAACTTAGGCACTTTATCTAAATTACAGTTTTGGGTATCCAGAACACTGAGTGGACACGTTAACTGGAGCCCTCTAACCTTGGGATAGCCGTGCTGTCCCTCCCAGGTAAAGGAAAAATGTGCCTTTTACTAGGATTCAATTGCTTACAAGGATAGTAATTTAAGTAAGTATTTTTTAAAAAAGACAAAGCAAGGAAATTTAGTATTTAGTATACTTCTGATTCACAAGGGGCAAACGCTGCCCCACCTGCAGCCTAATTTTAGAAATGCAGTAGCAAGGAGCTTTTGTTATTTCAAATTATATCCTAAAATTCCACTGCTGTATTTTAAGAAATATTAAACAAAATAACTTGTTTTGCCCTTTCTCAGAGGCAAAAACTTAAAATATATATTTATTAATTTTTATTTGATAAAGCTTTCCATGTGATTTCAAGTATATTAAATTTGGTTAAATTAAAAAAAAATCCTTTAGAGAGAGAATAAACTTTTGAAAACATTTCAGGGCCTGTGAAATTTCTTAAAGTCATTCCTTGGTTATAGTTTTGAAATCCAACTTAAAAAGACCATGAAATATATATATATATACATATATGATTTAAAAATTATATATTTTTTATTATTATTAGGAGATATCAATTAAATTTAAACTGGTTTTAAAATTTCAGTTGGGATCACAGAAATTGGATTACTGCTATCAGTCCCTTTTAAATACTTTGACATAAGCTATTTAACTTTTGTTTAGGGAGGGAACATATAACCTTTAATTGTCCTTAGTTTAAGGAAAGTAGGGTTTTCTAGATTTAAGAGATTAGAAAAATGACTTAGCCTTTTAAAGGAATACAAGCTCTATTGTTGGCCCTTATAAAGCCAACTGCTCAAAACATTGGTCTATCATATCACTTAAATTATATTAAGACTGTGATTGCTAACTTTATTAAGCATTAAAAATATCTTCTTAAAAATAGTATTAAATAAATCTGAGAGGCAAGCATACTTTATACCTCATTCGCATTTCTGTAGTAAAACTCCACCTTAAAGCTCCACCCCTGAAATTCCAGCCTGCCTCAGTGAGCAGACACTCCTTCTGTGATTGACTAAATCAGAGGGAGGGGCCTTTGCTGTTTCTAGATGGCGGCCCCCAGGGGAGCGAGCGGCAGGCCATGTGGCTGACATGGCAGCTGCAAAGTCATGCAGCCCAAAATGGTGGCTGTCTACACTGTTCTTTGACAGAGCAAACCAAAATCCCTAAAAGATAGATGACCAACATTATATTGTAGACAAACAGAAATCTCATTAGCTGTTTATACCCTTTATAATTATCTTAAAAAATATCAATCAAATTTAAACTGGTTTTTGTATTAAAAATTTTCAGTTGAGATTATAAAATTAATCTTTTTTAAATCAGACCAAGAAGTAACATATTTTGAATTTCTAATTATTTAAGAGAAAACACATTTTATTTTTAAAAAACAAGTTATACTTTAGATATTTAATTAATTTCTCCCGATTCAATTTGCACTTTAAACTTTCAGAGCTTACAAGTCAAATATTAGCAGTTCTTTGATTAACTACATTTTTATATGTTTTAAGAATAAATTTTAAAATCTAATAATTAACTTTACTTTAAATCGCCTTGGGAAACCCGCCTGTATTTCTTTCTTAGGTTCATCTCCGCCATTTTTAAGGCCAAAACAGTCTCGGGTTTTTATTCTGTACACAGCAAAAGTTCAAGTTCAGCTCAAAACTATGCGCACTCGTTTTTAAACTGGCCTTTTCCCTTTACATGTGCACAGAAATCCCGGATTCATTTATGAATTTGTAAAAGCTTTAAGTCATTAGCTGGAAAAAAGGATAAAGATGGCGAAGATGAGGCGAAGAAGTGGCTTTCTTGGGGAGTGGCGTCCATATTGGATGGCCACGTGGCTTCCCCCACCTCCTTGTTTCTTAGGGGGAAGATTCAGTAATGGTCTGGCATTTACTCTTTTTATTTTATTTATTTTTCAATTTTTATTTATTTTTAAAGGAAAGAAAAGATTTTTCAAGATAAAGAATCATTGGCAGTTGCTGAGAAATTCCTTTAATCCTTTTCTACTTGGTTACAAGTAGTTTACACATGGAGGCAGAGGAGGTGCAGATGGTATTCTTAGAGACTCGCACCCTTCCACTCCAGGCTGTAAGGCCGTGGCAGCACCCCACTTAGACATTCTTAAACTCTCCTGTGCTGAATCAAGGCCATCGCCAATTAAAATAGGAATTTTCTCTGGACTTTTTGCTGAGTATTGGTCACACAACTGCTTTCTAACCTTTTCCCAGGTTTCATCAACAAAGCTTAAGAAAGAAATAAAGAATTTGACTACAATTAACAGAGCATAGTTTAAAGCATACTTTTAAGTATTTGAGAGTAGAGATCTCTTTCCCGAGACCCTGAATTACCCATATTTTACACCTGGTTGATTCAATTCACACAATACACTCCTTACCTTCAATCTGTCGTGTGCACACTTCTAGGAGCGACCCCCTCGCTTTCTTCTCTTGCCTCCTTACTCAATCCCTGTTCGGCGCGCCAAAATGTGGTGGGCTGTTTCTGTTTCCCGCGACCCGCACGGGAAAACGACAGGTTCTTGAGCGGAGGAGCTGGGGATTAAGAAATTAAAGAAAAAACGAGATGCAGAAATAGATTTTAAGCTGGGGCCAGGTGGGCGCCATCCTCTCTGATGGAGAGGCGGCAAAGCGCCTGAGCCACACAGCAGGTTTATTTTAAAGGCCTAGATTTACATATCTAGTTCCGCCCCTGCCTGATTAACATGTCCAGCCTTATTGGGGAAGCATGTTCCCAGGGCGTGGCTCTGCCTATGCTCGGAGTTCAGCTGACAATAATTATAAGAAAATGCCTAGGTGCCTCCCAGGCGGCCCTCTACAATAATGTAGTAAAGGAAGAACAACATGGTTATTTGTTTTTATGTTTTAAAAATTGACTTTTTAAAATCAAAGTGATAATGCACATAAGTTTAAAAATAGTGCTGAGGCTTATATGAAAAACAGAATTTCTTTCCTCTAACTCCCATTGCCTTCTACTGTAGAAGGAACCACTCTCAACTCTTTTAGTTTAAAAACAAATCTATACCCATATTTGTTTGTTTTTGAGAGAGAGGGAAAGAGAAACATTGATATGAGAAACATCCAAACATTGACTGGTTGCCTCCTGTACGAGCCCTGACTGGGAATCAAATCTGCAACCAGGTATGTGCCCTGACAGAGAATTGAACCTGCCACCCTTTGTTGTATGGGATGATGCCCCAACCACACAGGCCAGGGATATGCCCATATTCTTAATGATATGCCTAAGTGCTATTGCTCAACTCATCTGTTTTAGATATGATGGTCTAATTTCTATCATGGTAGATAAGGATTTAGCTTTTGTAATTGCTTTGTTTTGAAATTTGTTTAGTTTTCTTTGTATCTATTGCTAAGTTTCCTGACACTCCCTTATAGTTTCTCAGTACAGATGTGAGATCATCTATCCATCCATTCTCCTCCTCCTGGAAGTTTTCTCACTCTTCTGGTGCTGGATGTTCTGCTTCCTAAAATCCACATTTTCTTCTTTCTTGGCTTCTTCCCTAGCCCATTCTTCAGTCGTTGAGACTTTACACACGTGATGGTTAGTTTTGCGAGGTATGGAACTCTAGGATGGAAATTATGTTCCTTGACATTTTGATGGTACAGACCCACTGTCTTCTAGCTCCCAACAGTGCAATGGACAAGTCCATTGCTATTCTTAGCCCTGATCCTTTGTTTGTGAACTTCCCTTAGCTCTTCTCTTTATGACCAGTAATCTGAAAACTTTAAGGATGGGCCTTAGTGAGATCCTTTGCCATGTATTACACTTGGTAATTAGGATTGAAACTGCTAGGCCTTATATTAATAATGCATTTATGGTTGTTTGGGGTGTGTGTGTAGATTTGCAAATAATAATTCAAAAACCATATAAACTTAGTGGCTTGAGGAAGTCGAAACCATTTAGTCCAGAAGTCTTCTCAACTCCTCACTCACTACCCACCCAGTATAAAGTTTTACAGGGTTGAGCTGATGGTTGGAATTGAAAATTTGTAAAGATGCTTGGCTGCTGCTGGGTTTTGGGCTCCCTGGAATGGGAGGGGATATGGTATATAACCCAGTAAATAGTCAGGATTACTCTTTATCTTTTTTTTTTAAAGAAAAAGGACAGGAGAAGAGGGAAGATTGTCACAGCAACGTCTTCAGGGCTGTCCAGTGGGCCAGATTCAAATGATTTAGGCACAAATGAAGCAGACACGTTGAAATTGTCCACAAGGTGAAAACTCAGGAAATACTAAAGCCCTTGGATAATGTCAGGTTTGATATAAATCAAAAGACAAGATAGAGGGGGAGGAAGAAAAGCAAAAGCAAGCACTATTCAAGCTTAGAACATCGACTCTTTGCATTCTGTTGGAGGAGCCCAATTTTTTCCCCTTTGAAATGACCTGGGAGGAAAACAGAGAAAGACAGAGACAGAGGGTGAAAACATTTGGATTGTGCCCCCATATGGATTTGAAAAAGAAAATGTCCCTTAGAGTCTGAGTTTCAAGTGCTGCCCAATTTGGTGTCTGCCATCCCTCAAATTGGAACATCGCCCGCACCATCTGAGGATCAAATGTGTCCTGGGGTCCTTCTATGGACCCATACGATCACAGAACTTGCTCACACCATCTTGTGTGAAGAAACAAGAAAACAAAGAGTGTGACTTTTTCTTCCTGGGTGTCCTCCCTGTAGAGACCTCAGCCCAGGCTCCCAGCGCTGACATCCATCTTTATTTTGCTACTATTGCTGCTGGGCTGCCCTCAGAAGATGGAATCAGGTTCATTTTCAGTTTGAGGAAAGACAGATTCACCATTTCCCACCACACAGGTTTCCAGGAGCTTTTAAAGAAATCATTAAGGTTAAATAACCAGAGGCAGGGGCCTTAATGCACTCTCGTTGGCAGCTGCTGTTTCTCCAGCCCAGTAATTGAACAGTTCTCTCTCTTCCCTTCTCCACAAGTGCATTTGAGAATATTTCCTATACAGTCGAGTGATGTCAAACTTTGAAAAAGCCCTGAGAAAGGAGATGGGAAAGAATCAATCTCTGAGAGTTTCAGATTTAATAAACTTAGACAAAAGGAGAAAATCTCATTAGTCCATGGAAAATCTCTGTGTTTTCTCCTTCAGAGGGGGTCAGGGCTGCCCAGGGAATAAGCCCCAAAGAAGCTTAGCGGCTTGGTCTAGGGAAGCCTCACCCTAGGAAGCAGGCCCCACCCCCCTGGTTTGCACAATAGCTTCAGAAAGGGTTTGGAAAGCTCTGCCCCAGGCCCCTTGGGCTGGGTGGGCTCAGGGGAAACAACATGGGCCTTAAAACCGCAAGCCCTGGGTTCATGCCCTGGTACCCTACGTGAGATCTTGGGCAAGGAGCCCAACCTCCGAGAATGTCTCCTCTTCCTTATCTGGATTTCTGGGGTTGATGACAGGAATACCATCTGTCCTGTAAGACTGAGTGTGGAGCATAGTGACATGTAGGAGGGCCCTGTGTATGCCAGGTGATTAAGGAATGACCACAGTTATTATTATGACTGTTTCTTCTAATTGGGATTTTTGTTGCCACATCAATTTGTAGCTTTAATGGTGAATATTTGTGACTATGTCAGGCTGTGGGGAGCATTCTATTTGTGTCCTAAATCACACCCTTTACCCACGTGGAGTGGGTGGGAAAGGAAGGCTAGCTCTATCATGTTTAATTAACTGGACTCCTCCAGGCTTCCACAGGAATTCCTTCAAATAATTGAAGGTGACACACAAGTGCATCATTTGTCCTCAGCTGGAATGCCTAGGGCTTTTCCCACTTTGTTGTTGTTAATCCTCACCTGAGGATATTTTTCCATTGATTTTTAGGGAGCGTAGAAGAGAGAGGGAAAGACAGAGGGACATATCAATGTGAGAAAAACACATCGATTGATTGCCTCCTGGACAATCCCCAACCAGGGCCGGGCCAGGGAGAAGTCTGCAACCAAGGTACATGCCCTTGATTGGAATCGAACCTGGGACCTTTTGGTCCACAGGCCGAAGCTCTATCCACTGAGCAAAACCGGCTAGGGCTGCCCACTTTTATTGGCATACACGGTTCTACCTGAATTTTGAACAAAATAAACAGTGGTAGAATAGCAAACCTTCCAGACCAGCAATTTGTAGGACACTATTTTAAGGGTATTAACAAAAAAGAAAAAAAACAAATACAACCATCCAAATGTCCCTGCTTCAAACTATTGAAGGTTCATGTTTTAGCTCAACCAGGGCAAACTCCTGTCTGCTCTACCCAACAGGAGGCAGCCAGTGTGGTGGGTGACAAGAGCTTGGACACTGGAGTGAGACAGGCCTGGGCTTCATCTTGGACCTGCCTGTTCCTCCATCTCTTTGAGCTCAGTGCTGTTGTCTGTGGGCTAAGAGCTATTTCACAGGGTTATCTGAGGAGCTAATGAGCTAACACATTGAAAACAGCCCAATCCCTGGTCTACAGAAGCTGCTCGGTACATACTAATTCTTCTTCACCTCCCCATCAGGAAGGAGGGTGTCTGCTAGCAGTGCCTTTGGCTGCAAGCACAGAAGACCAGCTAGAGGGGCTTAGACTGTCAGAGGTTGATTTTTCTCACATAACAAGAAGTCGGAGCCGGGCAGTTACCTGTTGTTGACCCAAGGCTGATGCCTCTGCATTTCTCCTGGCCGTTTCCAAATGTTACTGCACTTTTAGTATCACATTGTGTTCCAGGCAGGAAGAAGCAGGCAAGAGGAAAGCTGAGGCAAAAAGGCAAAGGACCGGGACAAGCATACCTGTTAATTTTTATAAGGAAAGCAGCCACTTTCCCAGAAGCTCCACCTAGTGGATATCTGCTTACATCTCATTGGATGAGCTGTGTCACATGGCCATCTCTAGACCAATCACAGGCCAGGGGGATGAGGTTTCCATGCCTGGTGTAGATCCACTACTGAATATCCCCAAGAGCAAAGTCAGAGTTCTACAGGAAGGGTGCTGGGAGCGGGAAGTGAGTGCTGAGTAGGCAATAAGTGGGATAAAGCACTTGCAGGTGCCTTCCAGGAATCAGGCATGCAATGAATATTCAAGGATGTGCCACTCTGGCTTGGGATGCACCAGGGACTCCCCAAAGGGGTGATTATTTCTCAGAATAAGAGGGATTTATGTATCTGGGTCCAGAGAGGCCTTTCCCTTGCCTGTTCCCATGGCTACTGATCAGTTGATGAGGTGCCACAAGGTAACCCAGCCATATAATTCTAGTTAGAACGAAATGAAAGGAACGCCCACTTTGTGCTACAGGTTCTAACTATTGGTGGAGATCGGCAGTTTATGAACAGAAAAAACATTCCTGAGTGCCTCACGTATACATTTCCTAGCCATAGTCTTGCATACACATCTGTCCTTCCTCCGACCAGTTGAATTAAACACAAGGAAGCATTCAGTGGCCCCAAATTAGGCTCCATCCAGTAAAATAACCCACACGAACCTCACAGCACTACGCACTAAATCTAAAGAAAATTGAGATTAGCCTGGTTTAAACCTTTGCCCCCCAAAACTATCTCTAACTCCAAGCATAGAACATTTTCACAGGCTGTGACAGGAGGCTCTGATCCAATTTTCCCAAATTGTTCTTGGCAAATGATGCCACTGGCTGAATGAGAAATTCATGGAACTGGGAGCATTGTTAGGTTGTAAAGGCCACAGCAGGAGGGCTGGGTGGCAGGAGTGGGCGGAGGAATCAGGCATCAGGAGTACAACAGAATAACCAAGGAAGGGGTGGGGAAAGGATCAACAATAATTTACTAACTAAGATGATAATCACAAGCATTCACACTTAATAAGGAATAATTGCAGTAAAAGACTACATTTCAGTCCATAGGAAGTGTGAGTATCTTTTGACAAATAAAACCATGTCACCCTGAAGAAGGGCTGCTTGGGGATGCATTTGGGAGCAACAGGGAGTAAATCTGTTAGCTCCATGTCTGTTTCTTTGTTTATCCCCCGGAAGTAAGCACAAATTGTAGGAACTGAGGGTGGTGGTGGTGACGGTGGAACCAGATCAGTGGTCCCAGGTCTAGAGATCTAAACCCAATGCCAAGAAAGAAAGAATCATAACAAGGAGAGAACTGTGTAAAGGCCAGCTGGAGTCCCCAGTGGCACCAAGCAGTAGGTAAGGGCTCAAGTGTAGGAGAGATTTGATATTCACCTCCCCAACCGTAGTTCACTTGGTTTCTATTCCTACCATTAGGTGTCTTCTTCTGTCTCAGGACTCTCATCTGCATAGGG
>NW_005873897.1:0-4868 GCF_000147115.1 Myotis lucifugus | reverse complement strand
AGGGGACTGGCATAGCGCTGTGATTTTACACTTCCGCTTCCCTGACGACCGAGGATGGTGATCACCTCTTCTGCACTCGCTGGCCATCGGGCTCTCTTCCTTTATGAGGCGCCTGCTCAAGTCTTTTGACCACTTAACATTTTGATTTTGTCTTTTAAAACCTAATTCGGCCCTGACCGGTTTGGCTCAGTGGATAGAGCATCAGCCTGCGGACTGAGGGGTCCCAGGTTCGATTCTGGTCAAGGGCATGTACCTTGGTTGCGGGCACATCCCCAGTAGGGGGTGTGCAGGAGGCAGCTGATCGATGTTTCTCTCTCATCCATGTTTCTAACTCTCTTTCCCTCTCCCTTCCTCTCTGTAAAAAATCAATAAAATATATTTTTAAAAAATAAAAAAAAATAAAACCTAATTCGTAGGAATCTTTTATCACCACAGGAGAGGAGTTCTTAGTCAGATACACATATGGCACATACCATCTCATACTTCATCCTTTGCCTTTGAACTCTCTTAATGGTATCTTTTGATGACAGAAAGTCCCTACCACTAGAGACAAATGTTTTTTCTAATCAATATTTTCCTTTTACAATTAGTTTTCTTTATGCCCTGGTTAAGAAATCTTTGCTTACCCCAAGGTCATGGAATAGTCTCTATTTTCTTCTAGAAGCTTGATTGGTTTTGCTTTCGTATGTAAGTCTATGCTTCACCTCCCATAAAATTTTCTCATTTAATTGTCACAACCTCTTTCCAGTAATACCTGCCAGGCGACGTAAGGCATCCTGAATCTTCTAAGTCAGAGAGGTACAGCATGGTTTCCAGGCTGGGATTCCAAGGGAAATTCTGTGCCCTTTATGCCATCCTGGCAGAGTCGCAGAAGCACTCTGGGCGAGTTTCAAGGCGCCCACTCATGCACAGAGAGCATCCTCCCCCATTCCCACCCCACACCGCGAGGTCAGAGCATGCGCACAGAGCACCACACGCAGAGGGGATGGACACAAACAGCTAGTCATGCAGCTCTTTGAAGCCTTGACCTTCTGATGTGAAATATGTAAAAACGCTTCAATGTAAAAATACAATTGTCCTTAGGTTGCAAAGAGTGCTTGTCAGCAAACCTCTCGGGCTCCTTGTGCTCCTTCCGCTTCCTGAGGTTCCAGAGGGCAGTTGAACTGCAAGAGCATTTTCCTGGGGTGAGATGGGGAAGGTGTGCTGCTGCGCCACAGCCCGCCCAGGCCCTGTGCAGGGAGGTGGATGGCTCACCGCGTCAACAGGCAAGGAACGGCCTCTCTGCTGTGAACCCAGACACATTGAAAGATCTTTCTTGTTCTGAGAAAGACTCACCCCCTTTATAAGTCCCTGCTGTGTTACCGAGTGGCACGATGCTCAGTGTTTACTGCTTGCTGCTGCTGGAAGACACCTGCACGAGCTTCAGTTCATTGATCCTTCCTGCGAGCCCGTGCGGCAAGTATTACTACTTCTGCCAAGTTAGGTAAAGGCCCACATTCCCAGGCCCAGCGAGGGCAGAGCTGGCCTGGGAATCCAGGCCTTCTGCCTCCACATTGAATGCTTTTTACACAGATTCTGCCTCTCATTTCCGTACGCTTTCTGGAGCACTTTCCTTTCTTAATATGCGTCTCTTAGGTGGTGTCTTAGTCAGCTCAGGCTGTGTAACAGATGACCCCCGAGGGGGTGGCTTAAATAAGCACTTACTCCTCACAGTCTGGAGGCTGGAGTCCCATGCTCAGGGAGCCAGCGGAGTTGGGTTCTGGTGAGGACCCTCTTCGGGCTGTGGACTGCTGACTTCTCAGTGCATCCCACGTGGGTGAGAGGGAGCTCTGGCCCCTGCCTGCCCTAAGCAGGGGATCAGTCCTATCACAGGGACTAGACCCCAGGACCTCGTCTAAACCTCATCACCTCCAAAGTCCCCACCTCCAAATACCATCACACTGGGGGTAATGGCCTCAACCCATAAACTGGGGACACACAAACATGCACTTTATAACAAATGGGGAGTTTTTGTTTTTTTAAAAAAATATATTTTATTGATTTTTTACAGAGAGGAAGGGCGAGGGATAGAGAGTTAGAAACATCAATGAGAGAGAAACACCGATCAGCTGCCTCCTGCACACTCCCTACTGGGGATGTGCCCGCAACCAAGGTACATGCCCTTGACTGGAATCGAACCTGGGACCCTTGAGTCCACAGGCTGACGCTCTATCCACTGAGCCAAACCGGTTAGGGCAAAATGGGGAGTTTTTAATCTAGGGTCTCCTTTCCATGCCTTGAGAAGGTTGTGAACCCCTGAAATTTTAAGGAGATGGTGTTTGCTTGTGTGATTAAGTGCACTGAGGCCCTTCCTTTCATCAAATTCCAATTATCAAAAGGTTCCAGCATCTCAGCGGTGCCTGGTGATGGAGGAGGAACCCCTGTGGTGGCCTTGTCACCATGAGGCGTGGGCAGCCCAGTGGGAGGCAGTGGGGATGTTTGATGTGCTCAGCTCCTCGGCTTCATGAGCACGCAGCCCTCCTGCGTGTGAGCCCGAGAGGCCTCCCAGAGCTCCCCTAACACCCCTCCACTTCAACAGTATGCTTTCTTTCCTCTTGTGATTCCAGGGAAGATGGAGAATGCTTACAATAAGTAATCAAGGCTCCTTGTAAGTAAAATATCAAGCACAGAATGTTCTTCCCAGCTTTTTTCTAATTCTCTTCCCACACCCGTCTCTCCTCTTTGTGTTGCATACACATCCCACAGCAGTGAGCAGCCTGCAGACTGGTTAAGACCTGTGTGCAGACATGATTATTATTGGAGTGGCAGAGTCTCTGGGTAGCAGGCAACACGTGCTGCATTTGCTTCGTGAAAAAACCAGTAAGACAGTCCAGAGGGAAGGCTACTCAACAGAAGCTGTTCCGGGTTGGAAAGAGAATCTCTACGTGAGCAAGACCCCCCACCCCCAAGAGATTCATGGAGAAACACTGACCCAGGGGACACTTAGGCGGGTGGCAGAGGGGCTGGCAATGTGGGTCAGTGTGAGACACCAAGCACAGAATGTTCTTTCCAGCCATTCCTAGAAGGAGCCAGAAACCAAAATGATTGGAGAGGATCTGTCGACAGGTGAACAATTAAGGCAGTGCTGTGGTTAGGGATAGTATATAGATCCAATGCTGCATGGCCTTGGACAATGACCTAAAATCTTTGGGCTTCAGGGTCGCCACCTACAAAACAGTGGTTGTAAGGAAAATTGAGTTTACATACATGAAGTTTCAGATAGTTAGTAACAATGGTTGTTGTTATTATTATTACGAGGGACCCCACTGGTGCACTATCAGGGCTGGGGAGGGACTGCGGGAGGGCTCCAGGGAGTATCTGGCCCATCTCCCCCAGTCCCGATCGGCCAGACCCCAGCAGCAAGCTAATCTACCGGTCTATAATATTTCTTGAGTGGAGGGTCTGCCCCCTGGTGGTCAGTGCACATCATAGCAACTGGTTGAACGGTCGAACAAACGGTTGGACACTTAGCATATTAGGCTTTTATTATATAGGATTACTGTTATTACAGATCTCACTGCAGCAAGTACACTGAGGGTGAAGAAGCTAGAAGTGGGGGAAGCAGTTTGAATGTTTCAGGAAATCAGATCCAGTCGGGAGGAGGGAGAGCGGCAGCAGTCGTCTTTGGAGCTTGCCCCTGCACAAACACAGCTGATTCCACCCCTGGGTAAGCAGCTCTCCTATTTACCAGGGCACTAATATAATCACCAGCCCAGCATCTGGCATCTGAGCCACATATCCTCTCCCCCACACCCCTGCCCCTCGAGGAGTGCTGTCCCACGCTTACCTCCCCTTCCTTCCTCTGCTTCCTGGTGGGGCATGGGGTCAGGGTGAGCATGCCCTGAGCAGGTGGGCAGTAGGATGAATAGAAAGTATGTGACCCACCTCCAGAAGTTAGAGGAAGTCCAGGCCCTGTCTGGGCCCCGAGACAGCAGGCATTTCTTTGTCAAACCACCACCACTCACCTGCCTTGACTAGTTGTCTAATTAGAAGAGCTTATAATAATTGTTACCACCAGGGCTCCCTGGCATTGGGGGATCACTTCAAAACAGCGTCCTACTGCTCTCGCTCATGTATGTATATTGATTCCAGAGAGGAAGGGAGAGAGCAAGATAGAAACATCAATAATGAGAGAGAATCATTGATTGCCTGCCTCCTGCATGCCCCCCTACTGGGGATCGAGCCTGCAACCCGGGCATGTGCCCTTGACCGGAATTGAATCCAAGACCCTTCAGTCTTCAGGCTGAGGCTCTATCTACTGAGCCAAAATGGCTAGGGCCTGCTCTTGCTCTTGAATTTACATGGACTTAAAGGATTGACAACTTTTCCAAAGCTGCTGTCACTGGGGAGTAGAATTGGTGGTTTTATCAGTTTGAGGAGGAGGCAAGTAGCTCAAAACATTTCTCTCCCTCCCTTCATTGTTCTAAAAACAATGGTTAGCACCTCTTTTAAAATGTGAATGCCCCTGGAAAGTAAATGTTGAAGTTATACAGAATTTCTCCTTTGTTATGAATAACTATCACTAGGTAATTTTCTAGCTGCCATCAACAACATGAAGGGAAGAGCAATGTTCTTGGATGGGGGTGGATGGCAGGAAGAACATGGTTGGTTCAGTAGGGAACTCACTATGGGAGGTGTGTGTCGGGGAAGCAGTATGAACCCAGGAAATCAAGAGCTTTGGGTGGAGGAGAATAATACTAAAGAGAAGGCAGCAGGAGGTTGCATACAGGTCACAAGGGAGATGGGCTGGCACCCATGAAAGTCTTGTTGACTTAACAAGGAGCTGAGTCCAATGGTTGGAAGCAACTGCCTGAATGTAATTGCAAAGC
>NW_005873896.1:5767-19440 GCF_000147115.1 Myotis lucifugus | reverse complement strand
CAATGCTTTCTTCCCTCCCAGTGTCCTGGGGCAGTTCCTCTTCCTTCTTTGTGTCTTTAATTAGATTCTCTGCAGGAAAAAAGCAGGAAGTAGCTGTTTCAGATCTGGTTGACTTCTCATTACCACCCTTCCTGTCACCATGTCCCTGATGGTCACACTCTGGTTTACATGGAAAACATTGTAGGGATTCCTGTACCCTCACTGAGAGCTACGTCCCCCACCCAACACACAGTGCTAAGCGGGGAACATGGAGTCCAGTCCCCAAACCTCACCTGAGGGTGATCAGCCCCTCGCTCTGCCCCAGGAGGAGCCCTTCGGGGGCTGTTAGCCACTTGCCTCTCACTGACATGGCTGCACATGGAGGTGTAGGGTCTGACCCCTGTGGACACTGCCCCTCTGTGAGCCTGGGACGTGGACCCAGCTCCCAGGCTGTTCCCGGACAGAGGCAGGAAGGAGGCCCAGTGACGGGCGCTGTCACAGTCCTGCTGTGCATATTCCCTGTGGGTCTCAGAACTGGTCCCGGAACATGTGTGCCAACACCAGACCTGCTTCCCCTGGGGAACCACCTGCATCCTGAGAACCTGCTGAAGGAGACATGATCCCACCCACCTCTGCTGTGCCTCCAGCTCTGCAGTCACCACCCCATCTTCACCCTCTGTCCCCTACCCCTACGCTCTCACCCCATGGGGCCTACACAGGACATCCCTTGTGGCTGTGTCTGCTCTCTCCCGCCTGGTATGTTTTGACTTAAATGCACCCCCATGTCATCCCCTCATGCCCATCTCCTGTGCCAGGATCTCCCTTAGACACCAGGGCCAGGGCTACACAGCCGTCCTGCTAAGCCCATGTGCAGTGCCCACGTGTGGTATCAGGTCCTGGGTTCCCCACATGTGCCAGGTGGAGACACAGCTAAGCACTGAGCTCAGAGCACCTCCAACAGCTCACATCTCTGCTGAGGGAACCTCCAGGGGCCCGTGAGCTGCAGAGCATCGTGGTGGACAAGTCCGTGGCCTTTGGGGTCAAAGAGCAGTCAGGGACGGGCTTGTTCCTGGTCACCTATTATGTTGCCAAAGTCCTGCTGACCAGAGCCCAGGTACACTGGGAGCTTCATGAATCCTAAAAGTGCAGGTACACTCCAGCCAGCATGGCTCAGTGAGTGAGAGGCGAACTATGAATCAGGAGGCCATGGTTCGATACCTGGTCAGGGGACATGCCCAGATTGCCACCCACATCCACAGTGTGGGGCTGCAGGAGGCAGCCAATCAGTTATTCTGTTTTGTCATTGATGTTTCTCTCTCTCACTCTCCATTCCTCTCTGATATCTATTTTAATATATTTAAATGAATAAATGAAAATGTTGGGGGTGTGATTAGCAGTATGGGTGTATATGGGAGGCAACTAGTCAATATTTCTCCCTCACGTCAATGTTTCTCTCAGTCCTTCCCTCTCTCTCCTTTCCTTTCCCTCTAAAAGTCAATGAACATGTCCTCAGATGAGGACAAAGAAAAAGAAGGTCCAGCCTGCCTGGCTCATGTAGCTCAGCTGTTGAGCATCGACCCAGGACCCAAGAAGTCACTGGTTTGATTCTTGGTGAGGACACATGACGAAGTTGCAGTCTCCATCCCCAGAGGGGGCCATGCAGGAGGCAGCCAATCGATGATTCTCTCTCATGGATGTTTCGCAATATACCTCTCCCTTTTCTTTCTCTCTAAAAATCAAGAAAATCATATTTTTAAATGATGTATATCTATGTCTATCTCTACACCCATATACCTGTACATCTATATCTATATCTAATCTATATCTATATCTATATCTATATCTATATCTATATCTATATCTATATCATCTATATCTATATCTAATCTATATCTATATCTATACCTACATCTATATCTATATCTATATCTATATCTATATCTATATCTATATCTATAGCTATAGCTATATCATCTATATCTATATCTAATCTATATCTATATCTATATCTATATCTATATCTATGTCTATATCATCTATATCTATCTATATCCATGGGAGCAGAGGCACATTGATTTTAACCCTAAGGAGTCATTGAAGGTTCCCACATCCTACTTCCTGACCCCCTCCTGCAGCACAGCCCCTGGTGTGGAAGGAGAGGTCCCTGGGCACGTGACCAGGACCCCAAGGAGGGCCTGGTTCTCTGAGGGCACAGTCAGCACCTCCTGCCAGGAGAAGCCCCAGAGACCGGGACCTCCCTCACCTCTTGCCCTTTGTATGTGCAGACACCTCCCATATGCAAATGCCCACACGGCCACCAGACACACACACAGTTGGCATCCACTTAAATGCAGGGCCTCCTCAGCCTGGAGAACACTTTCTGGGGAACGAGGACCTCACCTGCAAGACATGACTCCCATGTGGCTCTTCCTCTTCCTGCTGTCAGCTCCCAGATGTGAGTGACTCAGGGCTTAGACGTGAGGAGATGGGGATCCTGCATCTGAGCCCAGGACTCACTGTGTTCTCTCTGTCCCAGGTGTCCTGTCCCAGGTGCAGCTGCAGGAGTCGGGCCCAGGACTGGTGAAGCCCTTGCAGACCCTCTCCCTCACCTGCACTGTCTCTGGTTACTCTATCACCAGTGGTTACTGCTGGAACTGGATCCGCCAGCCCCCGGGGAAGGGGCTGGAGTGGATTGGGCGCATATGTAGTAGTGGAAACACTTACTACAGCCCCTCCCTCAAGAGCCGAACCTCCATCTCCAGAGACACGTCCAAGAACCAGTTCTCCCTGCAGCTGAGCTCCATAACCACCGAGGACACGGCCGTGTATTACTGTGCAAGAGACACAGTGAGGGGAAGTCAGTGTGAGCCCAGACACTAACCTCCCTGAGGGAGACAGCAGGGCTGGGCTGCAGGGAGCGTTAAGGACACCAGGGGGCGCTCAGGACCAGCAAACCCAGGCTCCCAGCTCAGAGGCTGTCCCTGGAGGGATGTGCAGGCTTCCTATTGGGGTCAATGCTTTCTTCCCTCCTAGTGTCCCTGGGGCAGTTCCTCTTCCTTCTTTGTGTCTTTAATTAGATTCTCTGCAGGAAAAAAGCAGGAAGTGGCTGTGTGTCAGATCTGGTGGACTTCTATCTGGGTCCTTCCTGTCACCATGTCCCTGATGGTCGCTGGGTGGGTTGATAAGGAAAACATTGTAGGGATTCCCATCCCTCACTGAGAGCGACGTCCCCCACCCTCCGCGCAGTGCTGAGTGGGTAACACGCACTCCAGGCCCCAAACCCTGCCTGAGGGTGATCAGCCCCTCGCTCTGCCCCAGGAGGAGCCCTTTGGTGGCACTTAGCCACTTGCCTCTCACTGACATGGCTGCACATGGAGGTGTCGGGTCGGACCCTGCAGGTGCTGCCCCTCTGTGAGCCTGGAAGCTCCCACCTCTCCGTGTGCCCCAGATGGAGGCAGGAAGCCCTGCTGGGCCCTGTTCCCCGGAGTCTAAGAACCTGGTCCAGGTAGATGTCCCAATACCAGTCCTGCTTCCCCTGCGGAACCACCTGCATCCTGAGAACCTGCTGAAGGGAGACATGGTCCCACCCACCTCTGCTGTGCCTCCAGCTCCACAAACACCACCCCATCCTCACCCTCTGTCCTCTGCCGCCCACACTGTCATCCCATGGGCCTGCACAGGATGTCCCGTGAGGCTGTGCTCTGCACTCTCCCTGCCCTGGTAGGTTTTGCCTTAAATGCACCCACACATCATCCACCTATGCCCATCTCCTGTTCCAGGCCCTCCCTGAGAGCAAACTCTGGGGACACTCAGGCGCCTGAAGCCGGCCTCAGCCACCTTGCCAAGCCCACGTGCAGGGCCCTTGTGTAATGTCAGTCTGTGCGGGTCACTCTTGTGTCAGGTGGAGACACAGCTGAGCACTGAGCTCAGAGCACCTCCAACAGCTCACACCTGTGCTGAGGGAACCTCCAGGAGCCCGTGAGCTGCAGAGCATCATGGTGGACAAGCCCGTGGCCTTTGGGGTCAGAGGGCAGTCAGGGAAGGGCTTGTTCCTGGTCACCTATAATGTTGCCAACGTGTTGCTGACCAGAGCCCAGGAACAGAGGGAGATCTGTGAATCCTAAAAGTGCAAGGACAGCCCAGCCAGCACAGCTCAGTGGTTGAGCGGCGACCTACGTACCAGGAGGTCAGGGTTCAATTCCTGGTCAGGGCCCATGCCCAGGTTGCCACAGACATCCACAGTGTGGGGCATGCAGGAGACAGCCCAACAATTATGTTCTCTTATCATTGATAATTCTCTCTCACTCACTCTTCCTTTCTCTCTGATATAGATTTAAAATATTTAAATAAATAAATGAAAATGTTGGGGGTGTGATTAGCAGTATGGGTGTATATGGGAGGCAACTAATCAATGTTTCCCTCTCACATCAATGTTTCTCTCTGTCCTTCTCTCTCTCTCCTTTCCTTTCCCTCTAAAAATCAATGAACACATCCTCAGGCGAGGACAAAGAAAAGCAGATCCAGCCTGGCTCCTGTGGCTCAGCAGTTGAACTTCGACCCTGGACCCAAAAAGTCACGGTTAGATTCCTGCTGAGGACACATGACGGGGTTGCGGCCTCCATCCTCAGAGGGGCCATGGAGGAGGCAGCCAATCAATGATTCTCTCTCATGGATGTTTCTATTTCTCTATGCCTCCCCCTTCCTCTCTCTCTCTTAAAATCAAGAAAATTGTATTTTTTTAAAAAGATCTCTAGCTATGTCTATCTCTACATCTATATCATCTATATCTATACTGATTTTATCCCTAAGGAGTCACTGATTGTGCTTACATCCTACTTCCTGACCACCTCCTGCAGCATAGCCCCTGGTGTGGAAAGAGAGGTCCCTGGGCACAGTGACCAGGACCCCAAGGAGGGCCTGGTTCTCTGAGGGACAGTCAGCACCTCCTTCCAGGAGAAGCCCCAGAGACCAGGACCTCCCTCAGCTCTTGCCCTTTGTATGTGCAGACACCTCCCATATGCAAATGCCCACACAGCCAACAGACACACACACAGATGGCCTCCACTTAAATGCAGGGCCTCCTCGCCCTGGAGAATACTTTCTGGGGGACAAGGACCTCACCTGCAAGACATGACTCCCATGTGGCTCTTCCTCTTCCTGCTGTCAGCTCCCAGATGTGAGTGACTCACGGCTTAGACGTGAGGAGATGGGGATCCTGCATCTGAGCCCAGGACTCACTGTGTTCTCTCTGTCCCAGGTGTCCTGTCCCAGGTGCAGCTGCAGGAGTCGGGCCCAGGACTGGTGAAGCCCTCACAGACTCTCTCCCTCACCTGCACTGTGTCCGGGGGCTCAGTCACCACCAGTTACTACTGGAGCTGGATCCGCCAGCCCCCGGGGAAAGGGTTGCAGTGGATGGGGTACTGGACAGGGAGCACAAGGTACAACCCAGCCTTCCAGGGCCGCATCTCCATCACTGCTGACACGTCCAAGAACCAGTTCTCCCTGCAGCTGAGCTCCATGACCACCGAGGACACGGCCATGTATTACTGTGGAAGAGACACAGTGAGGGCAAGTCAGTGTGAGCCCAGACACAAACCTCCTGAGGGAGACAGCAGGGCTGGGCTGCAGGGAGAGTAAAGGACACCAGGGGGCGCTCAGGACCCACAGCACCAAGAGCTGCCCCAGGAGCAGTGGCAGAGGGAGGTGGGGAGGGAAGGGCCTTCCTGTTGGGCTCAGGGATTTCCTCTCAAGCTCTCAGCTGCCTCCAGGGATGGTTCTTCCTTCTCATGTTCTCACCACAGACAACAGTGAAGAAGGGACATTGTGTTTGCAGGTGACACGTTGGCAGGGAGTAGGGACTCTCCTTCACAAAGGCTCCTTCACAAATTCTAAAAGTGGCTTTTTTCACTCACTTTTCAATGTTTCAATGATGAGTGTGAACTCCACGGGTGGGTTGCTGGGGTTGGGTTGTGTGCACAGCTCTGCCTCCCTCCCTGGGGGTTACAGCTCCCTCAGTGTCTGACTCAGTGTGCCCTCCCCCTCCTGGTTCCAGAGAGATCACAGGCCCTCCCTCTGCTGAAAGGCCTGAGCACACTCAGGGCTGGTGGACCTCACCCATCCTCTCTGGGTCCACATTGACCCCCAGAGGAGCTGTCAGCTCAGTGCACAAAACACGGGAGCCCCACATCCACCCAGAGAGTTTCTTTGGGAAAGTCTTGTGTCCAAATAATAATCATTAATCTTCTGACCCTGGTCTCCTAAATCCAACCAGAGGCTCTGTTTATTCAACAGTGCAACTCAGCCCCACAGAGCTCAGGGTCCCAGGCAGCAGGTTGGGAGCATGTTAAACAGTGGGCACCAGAGTAATGTGACCCCAAAGCTAGAAAAGAAAAACCTTCGTGGTGAAGGTCATTGACCTGTCATGGTGCTCATAGCAACAAGAGTAGGTGTCACCAGGCAGAGGCATAGGGACCCACACCAGATTGGTACAGATGTCCAGGGTGACGACAAACACACATCAAGGTACATGAAATGTTTATTACATACATAACTAAATCTCTGAGAAGCACAGCAAAGGTCCTTCAGCAAGTCAGACCTGCTTTAATGGAGCCAGGAAAGGAGACTGGTTTGGGGCTTTTATTTTGGTGAGGTGGTGGGGAAGGGGAGGAATTCTTCTTTCGGGGGCTTATGTGGTTTCTACCTCTTAGTGACAAATGGAGAGGAGACAAATATTTCGGGTCAGATTCCCATGTGGGGGAGATGGAGAAGAGGCTAGGAATGAGCCAACCATTGTCAGCATTCAAATGTAAAGTAATATAATGTCTGGCCAGGTATTTTCCTTAAAATTTTTAATATATGACCAAAAATGAGATAAAGAGTCATTATTTGTTGACAACAACAACGTCTACCGAAAGGAGTGCAAGAACTATTGTAAGTGAGCCAGTGGTGCTGATGATGATGACGGTGATGATGATGATGGTGATGGTGGTGATAAAAATGATAATGGATATGATGACAACAATGGACTGAGACAGGGGTCCTGGTCCAATGAAATGTAGGCTCCTCATACAGACACACCATCACCATGGCTCCTGCAATGAGCGGTGTCCACCCTTTCCCGGCAGTGTTGAGAGATTTCATTGAAGGGACAACAATGAATCATGCAGCTTCAGGAATCCATGTTGAGATCATATCAGTAATGACTTCAAATGTATCCAAGTCCTAATTCCATGCACCAGGGAAGGTGTCACCTTCTGGAACAGAAACACTGAGAATGTGAATGTAGAAAACAGGGGTCTCCTTCCCACCAGTTTGCAGTGACATGTTCCTTATTGCTCTTGACACCTGCCTGCATGATCCTAAACGTTTTACTTCTATCAACTCCTGCTCATCATTATTCAGGTATTTCCTATGATGACATGAGCTGTCTGTACCTCATGCCCTCACTTCCTTCTGGGCCTTCACTGGAGGAGGCTTTAAAACCACATGTCCAGTAACTCTCTGTACATGAGCATCAGGCACATTTCTGTCATGTGACTCAAAACAAGCCCAGCTTCCTCCTCTAAACCAGTTCCACAGTCAAGTCCACATTTATCGGTAGTTTCCCAGCAGCGCTCCCCTTGGTACCAGCACCTACTCAAGCCCCCGTGGCTGCTGTAGCCAATCCACATGGGCAGTGGATGCTCACAATTTCCTAGGGAATTCTTTGTAATATCACCCAAAACAGGTGCCAATAAAGAAAATACTGATGTATTGAACTTTAATAAAAGTAAAACATTTGTCCCACCAAGAATTTCATCAAGGATATTCAATGACAAGCTTAGCACAAGATTATATTTCAGAATCATGTGCCTGATGGGAGAATGTGTGTATTACACATTAAAGATGTTGTATGTTATCGGGGAGAGCCCACCACCATCTGACCACAGTGACCACCAAGGGGAAGTGCAGAGGGAGATTGGAAGGAAGGGATTCCACTCAGGGTTTGAAGTTCCATTTCCTGTGAGAAATTCTACTGTGGAATTCTTCTCACTCACCTCCCTATAAACCCCAACATCACTGATGACACTAGACTGAGAAAACAATTCAATCTCCTTCTACCATCATTTCAACATATGAATGATACTATGTTGTGCACATACATGATCACTGCTTTTATTTCATGTCTTCTCTCCACTTAGAGCCATGACTATTTTTGATGTAACTATTTGGTGTCTCAGCAATAAGCTGTGAACTTGCATAAAGGAAGAGTGTGCACAGGAAGCTCACACCTATCAGAATGGCGGCCATCAACAAATCAACAAATGGCATCTGCTGGCGAGGATGTGGAGAAAAGGGAACCCTCCTACTCTGCTGGTGAGAATACCAACTGCTGCAACCATTAAGGAACACAGTATGGAGTTTCCTCAAAAAATTAAAGATGGAACTGCAATTGACCCAGTGATCCCACTTTTAGGAAAATATGCAGAGGGACCCCAAACACCAATTTGAAAAAATGAATGAACAATTATATTCATAGCTGCACAATTTGTATTAGCTAAAGATCTGGAAACAGCCCAAATGCCCATGAGTAGCTGAGTGGATTAAGAAGCTGTGGTATATTTATGCCATGGAATACTATGCAGCAGTAAAACAAAAGGATCTCTTATGCTTTGGGACAGCATGGAGGGACGTGGAGAGTATCATGTAAATGAAATAAGACAGTCAGAGAAAGACAAGTATCACATGATCTCACTCATATGTAAAATGTAATTAACAAAATAAACTGATGAAGAGAATGGATCCAAGACCTAGAAGCAAGGAGCAGACTGGGGAATCTCAGAGGGAAATTGTGGTCGGGTGGGTGTGTGGGAAGAGGTCAGCCAACAAACTCGTATGCATATGTGCATCATCCAGGGACACAGACAATAGGATGGTGAAGACCTGGGCACCCAGGCCAGGCTAGAAGGTGTCAATGGGGGACTAAGGGGGCATGTGTAATACCTTCAACAATAAAGGTATGATTTAAAGAAAAAGAATTAGGACTTGGACCCTCAGACTCCCACTGAACATGGTCCCTGTGTCACCCATCACCTCTCAGGTGGGGTCAAGACCTCAGCTATGAAATCCTCTGCCTCATGAATATGCAAAAGACAGGAGGTAGACCAGGTTAAATATGGGTAAGTCTGTGCCCTGAGGGCATCACCCACAGCCACACCCTCCCCTACAGAAGTGCTCACAGCACAGCCCTCAGCATGGACTGGAGCTGGAGAACCCTCCTCCTGGTGGCCATGGCGACAGGTAAGGGGCTCCTGTCCTGGGTTAAGGAGGGTCCAGGGAGGGTCAAGGGGGATTCCACTGACTCCTGTCTCCTCCCCACAGGTGTCCACTCCCAGGTGCAGCTGGTGCAGTCTGGGGCTGAGGTGAGGAAGCCTGGGGCCTCCATGAAGGTCTCCTGCAAGGCTTCTGGATACACCTTCACCAGCTACTACATGCACTGGGTGTGACAGGCCCCAGGACAGGGGCTTGAGTGGGTGGGGAGGGTTGACCCTGAAGATGGAGAAACAAACTACGCACAGAAGTTCCAAGGCAGAGTCTCCATAACCGGAGACACGTCCACGAGCACAGCCTACATGGAGCTCAGAAGCCTGAGAGCCGAGGACACGGCCGTGTATTACTGTGCAAGACACACAGTGAGGGGAAGTCTCTATGAGCCCAGACACTAACCTCCCTGAGGAGACAGCAGGGTTGGGCTTCAGGGAGTGTCAGTGACACCAGGGGGCGCTCAGGACAAGGAACATTCCAGGACCAGGAGCAAGTGGAGAGTTGAGCAAAGATATCATTTTCTGCTCCGTCTTAAATTAGTTTTGCTCCGAGGCTCAGGAACAGTCCTCACAGAAAGCCTTGTTCTAGGTCTAGTTTTAGGGATTGTATTTGTGAACAAAAAGGGGATCTGTTGTAAATCTGACAATACTCAGTGACTGACAGGACCCTCACAGGAGGCTCTGATCACACATTCCTCCCTGGGCAGTCCTGGGGGTGGGCACGCCCAGGCCTATGACTTCTTTACTAAAAGGCTCATCTTTGCCTTAAGCACCCTGTCCATTGTTCCTGTGCATCTGGGTTAACACACCTTTGACATCAGCATGATCACCCTCAGGAGAGCACGTCTTGGCCATCTGTGTGTCCACTTTGGAGACTTACCAAGTAGGCCCTTTGCCCATTTTTCAATTTTGTTGTTGTCTTCCTTTTGTTAAGTTGTATGAGTTCCTATACATTTTGGAGATTAACCCCTTATTGGATGTACTCCTGCTGTTGCAAGTGGTAAGAGGTCTTTCTTTTTCACAGCTGCATAGTATTCCATGGTGTGGAGGTACCACAGTTTTTTTATGCACTCGTCTGCTGAAAGGCACTTAGGCTGTTTCCAAAGCTTAGCCGTTGTCAATTGTACTGTTATGAGCATAGGGGTGCATGCATTCTCTCTGATGAGTGTTTTGGGTTTCTTAGGATATATTCCTAGAAGTAGGATCACTGGGTCAAATGGGAGTTCCATTTTTAATTTGTAGATGGAACTCCATACAATTTACCATAATGGCTACACCAGTCTGCATTGCTAATGGACCGAATAAACTGATGAACAAAAATGGACTCAGAGACATAAAAGCATGAACAGACCATGGAACCTCAGAGGGAAGGCAGGGGAGGGTGGGTGGGAAGAGATCAGCCAATGGACTTGTCTGCATATATGCCTAACCCGTGTACACAGACAATGGGGTGGTGAGGGCCTGGGGAGAGAATGGGAGCGAGAGGGAAGAGGATAATGGATAGAAAAGGGGGGACCCATATAATACTTTCAACAATAAAGATTAGAAAAGAGAGAGAGAGAGAGAGAGAACCTCCTGTTAACTATCCTGGCATCCAGTCCCTGCCTTGCTCTCTCCCACCTCCATGTCACTCCTCACCTTCCCTCCTGAACTTCAAATGCACAAATGCAGCTGCAAATGGTTATTATCGGGTGCATTGGAGGTCTTGCTCCTCAACAGTTCTTGTCAGTTTGGCTCCAATAAAATCTTATAAAACATTCCCTACATGTTTAGACATTTCTTACCTCAACATGTTGTCTTTTCTGCGTTTACCACATACGTTCATACACCATTCTTCCCCGTGTGGAGAGGGAAGTGCACACAATTATTAAAAGCCTGCTACCTGGACAGGATGAGTTCAAATGGGTTCATAGGTGTTGGAGATGAGACAAGTTTGCTGTTGGTTGTCATGGACATAAGTGTCTCGTCTTTTTCCTGCCCAGCAGGCCTGACTGGAAGGTTGAGCATTGACCTATGAACCAGGAGGCCATGGTTTGATTCCTTGGTCAGGGCACATGCCAGGTTGTAGTCTCCATCCTGGTGTGGGGGGGGAGGGTGGGGGAAGAGGAGCAGCAGTCAATGATTCTCATCATTGATGTTCCCATTGCTCCACTGGCCTCCTCTCTGGAGCCAAGGAAAGTGTATAAAAAAGGAGAAAGAAAGGAGGCTCCCCCAGCTGTGCTGTCTCCCCCTGTGACACTCTGGCAGGGTCCCCTGCTGGTTGAATCAGCATAAAATCCACAACATAAATGAACCACTTTGAAGTCATTGACATGAGAACCTCTAAGCCTGTGGAGAATTTTTTTTAGAGAGACAATTCTCAGCATTTTATTCATTAATCCGTTTCATTCCATAACGTACCATCTTGTTCCTGACACCATTAATACTACTGTCATTGTTTCCCTAGGAGAGGACCATGCCTCTAAAAAATCTGAGTTGGATTTCCATCGATTAACTCTAACAGATTTTACCTTACCGAAAAGTAACCCCTAATCAGCTAAGATGGAGGTGGTATGGGTAAGGTGTTTTAGTCAAAAGGTGGGAGCACAGGTAGACCAACAAGCAAATTCAGTACGTGGCTTAAACAAGATGACAGGGAGAGAGCACCAACACAGCCAAGGCCTCTGAGAAGGTAACTAGAAGTACCCTGCCAAGTAGGTTAGTCTACAGAATTGGAAAGATACAAACTGTGTCATTCCAGCACAGCCAAGGGTTCAGTGAGCCTGAGGGAGAGGGGGAGTGGCGAAGGATTAAATAAAAGACAGACAAAGAGAATATAGCTGGGACTTGGTGGATCTCCTATGCCTGGATCAGGGCACAGAGAAGGATCCAGCCAGCAAGCTGAGGCTTTATTTTATAGTCAGAGTAAATCAAGGTAGTGGTCAAAATAGTTACAATGTTCTTGTGAGTTTCACTTGTTTTGGCAGCACTTGCTGCATCTCCCTCAGCCCATTGGCTACCCAGGAAGGATCTAGGGGGCAGCCATAAGGTCAAGATTAATTATGCTAAGAGGGCTCTTCCCTCTAAGCCTGGACTGGTTTGTGGCTCTGCCACAGGTCAATCTGAGGCTTACATCTAGAGCCGCCACATACAACAACGTTTTCCTATTAACTACTCAAACCCAAGCAGAGAATATGAAATCATGAGTAACTAGAGGGTGTTGACTTTCCAGGAAACAGAAAGGTGGAGTAACCACACCATCCCCCTATAAGAGTGAGGTGGATGTCAGTGCAGGGAAAGGTTGGGTACCTTCTTTAAGTTGGTTTTTGGCTTTTTTGTCTGTGAGCAATCAAGATGGAGAGGGAGGCTCCCCCAAAGGGGAACGTCTGCAGGAACCAGAGTAGCTGAGCCCAACCATCTGTGATGCCTTTAGACTTGCACATACCATGGCACACAAGGACTCTCCATGTGAATCAGCCATAAGCCACACCCATTGCACAGAAGGGTGTGATGATGGTCCACTGAGTACTGAGTGACGGGCCTAGGGCCCGAGGCTCTGATAAGGAATACTCTGAGGCTAGATGACAACCCACGTGTAACAGCCAGAGGAGAGGGTGATGACGGTGAAGCAGAACAGACTGTCCCCTGGAAGTAAGCCTTATTGCCTGCCGCCTTCCCCATTGCTGCAGCACATCCCCTAGAGAATATTTTTAAGAGTTTATTTGAGGCAAACTTGATAACCTGGACAGCGAGCCTAGCTTTTTCTGTCCCTGGGATCAGTTGTCACCAAGTCCAAGAATGAAATCAGGGACCAGAAGATTTAATCAAAAGTGTGGAGCATTTATTACAAGAAGATTCAGGGTGCCCCTCACCCGGGGAGGGGCCCACTAATGGGCTGCCCCTGAAGCCTGTGGTCTCAGGTGTGTATGTGCCACCAGCCTGCTCTGTGTCCACCCGTGTGCCCACCTGATTGGCCCCTCATTGTTCTTGCCCAGCAAGGGACCTGCACGTCCCTGTTCCCTTGTGTGCGTTCACCTTACTGTCACAGGTCCTTCCTCATTTCCCAGGCCTCCCGCTCTGAGTCCAGAAATATTCTGTTATGTCTGCCTGGTTGGTTCCTGTGGTTGGGCTGCTCAGACTGCCCTGCCTGCCCCACCTAACCCCCACGTGCCTTTGTTTCCCATGGACCCTGCCCTGTCTGCCTGCCGGTCAAGCTAACTCCTCTCAAAGCCACTTCTTCTGGACGTGTGTCTGGGGTCCTGCAGGAATAAGAAGCTCATCTTCCTAAAACACAGGGTCTCCTTACAAACACCAGAGTCACTGCTCAGCCCGGGCCCTCCTCCCGCCTCTGCTGGCCTGGGATGGCGCTGCCCCCTCTGTTTTCTCTGTTGTTGGTAGATTTCCAGGGAAGTT
>NW_005873896.1:0-5421 GCF_000147115.1 Myotis lucifugus | reverse complement strand
GAGACCTGCAGCTACTGAGCAAACCCGAGTCAAGTACATGCTACTCTGAAAGGGAAGGAGCCCGGCCAGTGTGTCTCAGGGGTTGAGCGTCGGCCCAGGAACCACGAGGTACAGGATGGGTTACCGGGTTGCGGGATCGAGCCCCAGGACAGAGCATGCAGAAGGCAAACCATCCACATTTGTCTCTCTTGAGGTTTCCACCTCTCTATCACTCTCCCCTCCTCTCTCACTAAAATTAATTTTAAAAAACATATTTTTTTAAGTTAGAGAGAAGTAAGTCTTCATGGTGTTTGACCTGCCCATGCCCCTCCCCTCCCCTGTGTGATTGCACTTTTCTTTTCTGTTTTATAAATGCAGCAACAGGCCTGTTTGTACGCCCACCAGCAAAGGACAGCAGTCTCCTGTCAAGTGGAGAAGATCAGGACCTTACGCAGCTGATTGGGGACCTGCTGCCATGGGGAGACTCGCCTGGTTGCCTTCACGTGCTGGGTCTGTTCACCTGCCACATCAGCAGGCGTTTCCAATGGGTCTCCTGCTCCTGGGCCTGCTTTTCTGATTCCTCATGACGCACCAGCTGCTGTTCCAGGTAGTTCATCCAGGCACTTTCCCACGAAGCATAAAGTGTCATATTCCCTGTGGCCAGAGGCTGTGGTCCTCAGGTCTGGCAGGAGCTTGGTAACTGGCTCTCCAACTCCAGGGCCGACTGTGCAGCCGTTGTGTGGCTCCCCAGTTTTCTATCTCAGACCTCTTCATCCCTGGAAGGCAGACTTACTCCTACATGCCCTTAGGAATCGCTTTCCATGTTCCCCCTACACCTCAGCTTGGTTCTCAAAGAATGCGGCAAAACGCGGTCCTCCTGGCCTTCAATGGGATCACAGGCTACAGATAAGCAGCCTCACTGATGGCAGCTCACAGATGCCACGTGAGGAACAGCAACCCACACCCTTCAGAGAGCGGGTGCTGGATGCCGTCTCAGCTTTAGAGAAACCAGGCAGAAACAGTGCTGGTACCAGATTGCACTTTCCAAGTGGTGGTGGCTGCCTTCCCAGAGGAACAAGTGACCACAGTCCCAGGTTCCTGTGTCCGTATGTCCTCACTGCCTGGGGCTGTGGGAGGATGGACACAGGGGGCCACTCTCCTCCAAGAAGGAAGGTGCTCACCTGCCCCCAAGGAAGATGTGGTGTCTCAACTCTCTACCCAGGGTTTGGTCCAAGAGCCATCATATTCCATTTTTTAATCATTTTTTGGTAATTATGTAACTTTTATTTTTATTATTTATTTAATTTTTATTATTATTTTGTTTGTTAATCCTCACCCGAGGATATTTTTTCATTACTTTTTAAGGACAGTGAGAGAGAGAGGGAGAGACAGATAGGAACATGTATGTGAGAGAAACACATGGATGGATGGACTCCTGCACCAGCCCCGACCAGGGAAGGAGCCTGCAAGCAAGGTAATTGCCCTGGACTAGAGTCCAACCTGGGACCCTTCATTCAACAGGCCCACGCTCTATACACTGAGTCACACCAGCTAGGACTCCTTTTTTAAATGACAGAAATTCTCCAAATTTGAGAAGCTGGAAACGGGACTTTTGCACATGAACTGCAGGGAAGTTAAGGGAAATGTGTGCTTTCAGTCCTCATCAAAACCCTGAGGAAGGAGGACTCTCAATCCTGTAAGCTGCCCCCAAAGGAATGGGGTCAGGGTGACGGGTCTCAGGAAAGGAGGGAGGGAGGGGGGTCAGGACGGGACCCCTTGTGGCCAGCATCCTTGAGTCCTTTCCCATCTGGGGTCGCCCCTAGGATGACAAGGTCAGACATGCAGCCCAGGGTCCCAGCTGCACCTTATATGCAGACTCCATGCAAATGGGGCTCTCCTCCTGCTCATAAAAGGGGGCCCTTGCCCAGCATGTTGGGGAGACACCCAGAACCCAAGCGCCTGAGACAGGACCCCAGCGGCTCCACCATGGACTTGGTGCCAAGCTGCGTTTTCCTCCTGATCATTTCTCAAGGTCGTTCTCAGGAGTGGGGAGCGCTGAGACCTGTGCCTGTGCCTGTTGGTGCTTCCATGTGATTCTCAGTCCACCTTGTGTCTCTGTGTTTGCAGGTGTCCAGTGTGAGGAGCAGCTGGTGGAGTCTGGGGGAGGCCTGGTGCAGCCTGGGGGGTCTCTGAGACTCTCCTGTTCAGCCTCTGGATTCACCTTCAGCGAATATGGCATGAACTGGGTCCGCCAGGCTCCAGGGAAGGGGCTGGAGTGGGTCTCATACATTAGTGGTGATAGTAGTAGTGACATATACTACGCCGCCTCTGTGAAGGGCCGCTTCACCATCTCCAGAGACAACGCCAAGAACATGGTGTATCTGCAGATGAACAGCCTGAGAGCTGAGGACACTGCCCTGTATTACTGTGTGAGGTACACAGTGAGGGGAAGTCAGTGTGAGCCCAGACACTAACCTCCCTGAGGAGACAGCAGGGCTGGGTTGCAGGGAGCATCCAGGACACCAGGGGGCGCTCAGGACCCACAGCACAGAGAGCAGCCCCAGGAGCAGGGGCAGAAGGAGGTGGGGAGGGAAGGGCCTTCCGGTTGGGCACAGGGATTTCCTCTCAAGCTCTCAGCTGCCTCCAGGGATGACTCTTCCTTCTCATGTTCTCCCTGCAGACAACAGTGAAGAAGGGACATTGTGTTTGCAGGTGACATGTGGGCAGTGACGGAGACTCTCCTTCACCAAATCTCTGTATTTTCTAATAAAACATTGAAAAATTTTAACCAAAAGAAGACTAAAACAAACATTGTAAAAAGAAACAATAAATAGAAAAAATGCAGGGAAAAGAAGAACCCTGAAAACAAACCCTGTAATTAATATTCTTAGAGAAGTGTACAGAGCATTGTATACATGAAACATCCACTGATGCTAGAAACAAACAAAAAAAGGAACATTCGGAGAACACGAATGAGCTCTTAAAAATTCAAATTATTAGAGTAAAATTGTTTTTAATTCAGTAGTTAGAAGATATATTTAAATAAATCTCCCAGGATGCAAAACAAAAGGGCAAACAGGAGAGGAATTGAGATAAGATAGGAGAACTAGAGGACCATTATCCATTAGGAGCTCCAAGAGAGAGAACAGGAGAAAAAATAATGGAAGAAATAATCAAAGAAAAAATAAAAGAAGTTTTTCCCCAACTGAAGAAAATGACTTACCAGATTTAAGGGCTGACTAAGTATCCAATACAATGACTGTAAGACATATGCTGGGGCATACCGTCATGAAACTTCAGAATACTGGGGATAAGGATTCAAAAAATCGACCGCACATGAACTTTTTCTTGTGAAGTCACTGGAATATGTGCCTCATCAAGACAAGGGAGTCATCAGAGAAAGACAGGAGATCCAGGAAAGAAAGTGAAACATAAGAGACAGATGAAGAAAATTTCCAGAATGATGGGGAAAGGAAAGCCTAGGAATATAACCATGCTGTAGTCTAGATACATGTAGATGCAGGGCTCTGGAAGGATGCCTCCAGGAAAAAAAAGATGATATCATCAGATTACTTGAGGTATTGAGCACATTGAGAAAAGTTTTGGAGTCCTTTTGGTAAGTCTGGGGTTGGATTAGTAGTAATAAGCACATAAAAATTAATCTAGTGAAGCCCAGGTACAGCGGTTCTCAACCTGTGGGTCGCGACCCCTTTGAGGGTCGAACAACCCATTCACAGGGGTCGCCTAAGACTATCAGAAAACATATATATAATGATATATTGTTTTTCTGATTAATCACTGTGCTTTAATTATGTTCAATTTATAACAATGAAAATACATCCTGCATATCAGATATTTACATTACGATTCATAACAGTAGCAAAATTTCAGTTATATAGTAGCCACGAAAATAATGTTATGGTTGGGGGTCACCACAACATGAGGAACTGTATGAAAGGGTCGCGGCCTTAGGAAGGTTGAGAACCGCTGCTCTAAAGTGTTCCCACCCTTTGGTGTGGGGATGACTCCAACCACTGAGGCACCAGCCAGAGTCCATGTATAAATGATGGATATTCTCCGACGTTGAGAGTCTGGGAAACAGGGCTTTTGCACATGAACAGCAGGGAAATTGAGGGAAATCTGTGGTGTAGGGAGGCAGCTGTGTGCTTGTGAGAGTGGCAGCAGGTTTGAGACGGAGGCTACGGCCACAGCGTCCAGCCCAGCCTCTCCTGCCTCCTCACATGTAGAGGTTGGAGTTTTGCTGAGGATCTGGTTGAGGAAAAGAACAAGGAGAATCTTTCAGCTTCAAAATAAAAGCATCATCCAATGCACATTCTTATTCCCAAACCCCAGAAAGGTGACATGGACCACGGCGGGTGAAGGAGAGCGAGAGGAAGCCCCATCCATGTGCCTCTGGGGCAGCACCCCTGGGTCCTCATCATAACCCCAAGGAAGGAGGACTTTCAATCCTGGAAGCTGCCCCCAAAGGAATGGGGTCAGGGTGACGGGTCCTAGGAAAGGAGGGAGGGAGGGGTCGCCCCTAGGATGACAAGGTAAGGCATGCAGCCCAAGGTCCCAGCTGCACCCTTATATGCAGACTCCATGCAAATGGGGCTCTCCTCCTGCTCATAAAAGGGGGCCCTTGCCCAGATAGATGGGGAGACACCCAGAACCCAAGCGCCTGAGACAGGACCCCAGCGGCTCCACCATGGACTGGGTGCCAAGCTGTGTTTTCCTCCTGATCATTTCTCAAGGTCATTCTCAGGATGTGGGGGGGCTGAGACCTGTGCCTGTGCCTGTTGGTGCTTCCATGTGATTCTCAGTCCACCTGTGTCTCTGTGTTTGCAGGTGTCCAGTGTGAGGAGCAGCTGGTGGAGTCTGGGGGAGGCTTGGTGCCGCCTGGGGGGTCTCTGAGACTCTCCTGTGCAGCCACTGGATTCAGCTTCAGTAGTTATCCCATGAACTGGGTCCGCCAGGCTCCAGGGAAGGGGCTGGAGTGGGTCTCAGGCATTAGTACTGGTGGTGGTAGCACATACTACGCCGCCTCTGTGAAGGGCCGCTTCACCATCTCCAGGGACAACGCCAAGAACTCGCTGTATCTGCAAATGAACAACCTGAGAGCCGAGGACACGGCCGTGTATTACTGTGCAAGAGACACAGTGAGGGGAAGTCAGTGTGAGCCCAGACACTAACCTCCCTGAGGAGACAGCAGGGCTGGGCTGCAGGGGGCGCACAGGACACCAGGGGGCGCTCAGGACCCACAGCACAGAGAGCAGCCCCAGGAACAGGGGCAGAGGGAGGTGGGGAGGGAAGGGCCTTCCTGTTGGGCACAGGGATTTCCTCTCAAGGTCTCAGCTGCCTCCAGGGATGGCTCCTGCTCTTTCTCTGAGGCTCTCATTTCCCGCTTTCTCACTGCAAACCCCAGAGGAGAGGTAACACTGC
>NW_005873895.1:0-19105 GCF_000147115.1 Myotis lucifugus | reverse complement strand
CCTGCTTTCCTTAAACTAAAGACAATTAAAGGTTATAGCCAAGTCTTTAAAAGGAACTGATAGCAGTAATCCAATTTCTAAAGTACGATTATTTCAGGTAGAAACTGGTTTCTGTAAATTGATCTGTCCTTATTGCTTAAATATATATAACTAGTGAAATTTCTGTGTCTCTTAAAAATTTTGAATGTATTACTAATCTGAGAAATGTTCATTATTTACATTACACCTAAAAATTAAGGCCAAGAGTTCTAACTGGAAGGCATGGCTTTGGTATGATGGAAAAATAAAATGTTGAATAAATGATAGGCCAGTGAGCTGGGACTGGTCACTGGTGGATTGTGAGAAGGACTGGACGTGGCCTAACTTCTCCTCCCTTGGTACCCCTGAAACGTCAGAGGGTACTTCTGGCCTTGGTTTTCTTGGGTTTTGGTTTTGGATTTGTTTGTTTATTTATTTGTGATGAATGCCGTTTCTATCTGGATAAGACATAGGTCAAGGACTTGTTCACTGAAAGAATGTAAATATAAATATTTATTTAATATTTGTATATCTACTTGGATATAATTGTTTGTTCATATACATATGAAAGTCTGAAAAAAAAAAAGAAAGGCACACGCTTGACTTCTTAAGGCTGAGTGCTCTGACCGATAGCAAAGCACCCTGAGCGGCCGCTGGGATCTTTCCCCAAGGGCGCTTGCTCTCTGCCAGAGGTGGAATCGGCCCGCCTAACTAGTAAACATCTCTATCTGTTTGTTTGCTGGGAACTTTGATTTGCTATGTGATATTCTGTGCTGGGTTGGGATTTTGGAATTCTAGGATAAATTTAAAAAAGGTATTTCTGATTGGGACATTTAAGGATGGGGCTCACAGTTCCTCAAGGCAAAGATTTAATGGGCCCTTCCCCCTGCCTGTGCTGAATTAGATAATACAGGCCAGTACTAAGACAATGGGCCTTGGAATCTGTAAAGATAGGCGGGAATGAAGCTGGTCTAATGTACTGAAAGGATTTGGTACCTGTCTGCTGCTAGCAAAGGAGGGGCTGATACCCCCTCCTAGTGCACTCCCTTGAAACAAACCATGGAACCTGGTGGGGGCCATGGAGTGAGACCCTTTCGAGGTCTGAGAGTCACTGGAGCAGCCGGCCACCATGGAGCCCTGGGGAGAACCAGAGCTCCTGGTGTGGCACCCAGAGGCAGTAGCCTCGGCTCCCCCACTGCCTGTGGGCCTGGAGGTGAAGTTGGGGACCCTGGTGCTCCTGCTGGTGCTCACGCTCATCTGCAGTCTGGTGCCCATCTGTGTGCTACGCCGACCGGGAGCCAGCCCCGAAGCCTCAGCCTTCTGCCAGAAAGTCCTGAGCCTGACGAGGCCCTGGCAGCCCTGCACGTGCGACCTGGGTCCATCACACCCACGTCCGGTCAGCGGACCCATCCATGGTCCAAAAAGACTTCATCACCAAATGGAGCGTCGATCGAGATCAACGTAACCCGCTCAAGCTCAAGCTACGGCATGCTCCACCTGTCTGATGCTGGTAACATGACTCGCGATCACTCCTGTAGCCAGGAGCCCCCACAGTAGACTTAGATGATGCCTGCATCTTCATGGACATGGCTCCAAAGAGACAGGGACAATTTATAGGAAGATCAGGAATAGACTTTAGTATCACATGTTTAGTAGCGGAAGCTTTGGCTGCCTGAAGCGGCCATAATGCCAATATTATGTTTCATTGTATTGATATGTTATATTGACCTTTAATTCTCTTGCAGGTTTGAATGTATATTGGTTATCCTGAAAGAGAACTGTGTGGGGTGACCCCCAAAAGTAAAGGGTGCCTAGCTGCCAAGAGGGCAGGTGCCCAACTGAGCAGGGAACGGTGCCCATCAGGTTTTGGTCTCTGTTGAGAGACAGCTAACAGTTGGCAACCTGTAATACTGTCTTGTAGGCCTTTGTGACGATGCCCATGTCAGGGGTAGTAAGCTGGGAAAGGCCTGTTTAGAATAGAAGGTCTGAGGCATGGTTATGCATAAAAGAAAAGTCAGAAAATCTTAGAGTAAATCAGTATATTTTTCTTCTTGTGTAATTCCTCTGAAATTTGGCAATGCTAACATGGCAATACGTTTCTTTGCATAGATTCAATTAGACCGGTTCCTAATAGTGGTTTTATTAACGGAAAACTTTGACTGGAGTATCATGTTTTAAAGAGCCCTGTCTGAGCTCTAAAGACTTGAAGCCAGTAAAAATGCCACGAAGAAAGCCTGGTATCCTGCTTGGAAGCCCTGAAGATGGCTGGTGCTGGAGCGTCAGGCCGATGCCCTACCATCACTGGCGGTTGGTAAGAGTAAAAGGGGAGCAGTAGGGATGCCTCTGCGTTCCTGCGGAGCCCCCACACGCTCTGGGCCGCAACAAGTAGGAGGGCTACTGAGATGGGCTTAAAGCCTGGAGTGTGGGCTCAGGTGGAATTGCTACAGGTGAGGGATTCACCTAACTCAGCAGATACTGCAGGCGGGCCTGATGGCAGCTGGGTGGCGTGGCTTCCTGGCCCTACGGGGCACATTAAGATTCAACCATGAGATTCCAGCAAAGGTAGTCAGTTACCATTCTTGTTGTGTTTATGCAAACATCAGGACAGTAGATAAATTAATCTTGATTTGGCTTTTTGATAGCCATGGAGGAATTTTAAGAAGAAAAAATCCTATTTCAATAGAAATTGTTAAAGCTAAAATGGTTTCTTTCCCCTCCACCAGACCATTTGTTAAAATATGCCCAGTACGGGCCTCTAGCAACGGTGGAATCAGTCTGTCTCATGATTGAGCCGGAAGTTCCAAGACAAAGGGGGCAATGAAAGGGCGAGGGCTAGGTTGCCCCAGGGTAGGGGCTACGTCCTACTCTGCTAGCCACACCCAGGTGGCAGAGCACAGTCCTTTCTCCTCCCCTTACTCCAACCCCCCCTATATAACCGGTCTCCAGGCGGGGTTCGCTCGCTCAGCCACTTGGTTTGCCTTGGTGTCGGTGAGCCTGGTGGATTGGGAGCCCAAGCTAGCTTGAAATACAGATTCTTATGCTTTTGCATCGAATTGGCTCCCTGATGTGGTTTCTTGGGAATCTTGAAATCTGGGCATAACAATAGTACCTTTACTGAAATACTTCTGCAAGTAAGCTTTTTTCTGTGAAAAAGCTTACTCAGAATCAATGTATTCTCACCTGTGCATTGGGTACAATAACCTTTGGTTAAGTTTGGAAATTGCAAATTCAAAAGAAATGTTTAGAATATGCTACAAAAAAAACCACATAATTCTCCTTAAACACACTTCTAAGGTGACCTTACCTTTATTTAAGGTATAGAATATGAGAATATCTTAAATAAAAGCCATTTATAGCTTTTTTTCCCTAATAAATCAGAAGTATACACTTCTTCATTGTCTTTTCAGCTTAGAGCTGATCTAATAAGAACTAGAATCTGACTCAAAAAGTGTCTCAATATGAATCTACCAACTAAATATACATTAGTCACTTTCTTATTACTGTATTGTGAATTGCTTTTGTCTGTTTCTTACTATGAAAAAAGTTAATCCAAAAGATAATGTAGAAAATATATAAATAAGTGAAATTGTTCTTTTATGAGAATGTCATTGACAAACAAATTAAAAATAAATATAATTTCCAGATAGAAAGAATTAGTTTCCAAAGCAGAATTTTTATAACAGAGAATAAGAGCAGTATAGAAAATTGATTCCTTTTGCCTCTATCATTTTCTACTTGTGTCCTAGATATGTCCTATTAAATTCAAATTCTTCCAAATCATTTGCAGCTAATCCTTATTAAGTGCAATTCCCGTCCCATTTAACATAGGCTTTTTTCATATAAGAGAGCATGTTCTTACACCAGAGTAATATGGAATTTTTGGACTGGAACCCGGATTCTTTGTCTGCCAGAGTCGGAGAATGAATCCATGGACAGAGGGTAGTAGAGCAAAGGTGGGGATTTGTTGAAGAACAAGTACAGACTCCCACGTGGAGAGAGGGAAAGAGTCGCACAGAATGGACTCCCACGTGGGAGTCCTGTTTCCATGGTTTATAAAGGATGCAGTTCCTGTGTCCTGATATCCCCTCTGATTGGTCAATATTCCCTTTTGAATTGGTTACTGTAGTGACTCCTGAGGCCCTCCTCCCTCATTGTCCTCCTGTTCCTTCTGGGCTTTCTTCCTTCTTCTTTATTTTGTAAATATTCCCTTTTGAATTGGTTACTGTAGTGACTCCTGAGGCCCTCCTCCCTCATTGTCCTCCTGTTCCTTCTGGGCTTTCTTCCTTCTTCTTTATTTTGTAAATATAGGCCTCTTTTTTTGCTATTTCCAGTTCCCTTGTCTTATGGAGAGGTAACTGCACCAGGCTTCCTTGTGTTATGGAGATGTACCTTCTCCCAGTCTGTAGCCCTGTTTTTTTCCCATGGACCCCAATTCTAAAAATTCCCTAAACCTGCCTATGTTCCCCTAAAATTCCTGTTTCAAAAGTTTGTGTGAGTGTATGCATGTGTGTATGCTGTGTGCCTAAGAAAATCTTATGCAATTTCTTTATGCATCACTTTATTCTCAAAGAACAGTTCACTAAATGTAATTATCTCAAATTGTGTACAAGGTTTTAAAATAATACCCATCACAAAGGCTTAGTTTACATTGTTAACAGCAAAGAAACAATTGATCTGATTACTATTGAATAGACCTGTAAGGTAATATTCAAAAGAAAGATCTTCCTAAAAAGAAAGCTAATTTTAATTACTCCAGTTTAAACTCACAGTTCTGACAGAAATGAAAGTCCTTATTAAAAACATAAAAGAATAAATCGTATTTTTCAACACAATGAAAAAAAATTGAGATAGCCTTGCTTAGTGTCCCAGTCTGTACTAAAAATGTGTTATAATTCATAGTTTCACTTTTTTTCTGATTTTATTCACTATTTATCAGGTAGTAAACAGCAATGTGTTTTTGTTATGGCAGTAATTCTCTTGACTGTTACATGTTATTTTTAATTAAAGAAAAGAAAGGAAAAGTCAAAATCAAAACAGCCAAGTGTTAAGAAGTTGCAGGTATACTACTCATCAAGAGAGGAGACTTTTGTGTTTACTAACAGTCTGAGCTTGACATTCTTCACTCTGTTTTTTATGTGTTAAAAAATGCTATCATGTTCCACTTCTATGGGAACGTATGCACAGGTGACCCAGTGCGCCTCATTTGGATATACCAATACAGACGTCAAAGGGTACTTTATTGTTTAGGCAGAGCTTAAACCAAACTAAGAAGAGAGGAGACACAGGAGACAAACAGAGTGCAAGAATCACACAGGTTTATTTACCAGAGAGCTGATGGGTTTCAGTCCTTGGCAGGCCACCTGGAGACACTCGCTGACAGAGACACACAGAGGTCGTCAGATACGCAGCTGCAGGTGCTCGGTCTCTTGACATGAAGAGAGGCCTCTAACAATCTGGGCTTAGGGCAGAGCAGGAATGGCAGGTTCCAGGGGGGTAAGGAGAACGTCTCGTGTGTCGGGGGCAGACAGGCGTCTGGCTGCTGGTGTGAGGGTCCTTCTTTTATACCCGATGGAGGGGCGTCTTCAGTGTCTTATATCAGTGTGCTCCGGTGGTGCCTTCTGGGCTTATCGGGATACACACGTAGAGGGTTACAAGGTACTTATCAGGAGTGCACACGCAGGGAGCTACAAGGTACTTATCAGGGTCACACACACAGGGGGCTACAAAGTACTTATCAGGGTCACACACACACAAGTTAAGTTTCACTTCTAAGTAAAGTTAAAATTCACTCTAATACAAAATGGAGTTTGCTTATGCTAACCTATACTAATACAAAATGGAGTTTGCTTATGCTAACTTATACTAATTAAACTTATTACTATAACATATCATAAATATGAAAAAAATGTTATCCTTCTGAAATCCTAAAACTACAAAGAAAAATAATCTTTCAGAAAGATTAATATGGTAGTATGATTACTGTACAGATGCATATTTTGTACACTTTAAACAGAAGACAAATATTTGTGTCCAATAATTTTCTAAGATAGTTTCTACAGTGGTCAGCTTTCTTTAACTTATTCAATGATAACAAACAAACTAATCATTATTTCTCAATAGTTTTCCATGTTGGTTGTTGGATGGTTGCTGCTCTGCTGCCTGTTTTTATTGCATTCCATGGCCCAGGTGGTGAAGCAAACTGTTGAGGACATTTTATTTTTGTGTTAGAGGAAAAAAGAGAAAGAAATGTTGGGAGAACAAAGAAATGACTTAAAAGGTAACCTCAGATGTGTACCCTCATTTTAATCCCATTTCATTGGTCAAAACAAGTTTAACAAAACAAAACAAAACAAAACACAACACAAAAAAACCAAGGCAGTAAAAAATGATAGACTGAAGTATTTCATGGGGGGGGAGGGGACGGGGGTAATTAACCAAAGAATTTGCATATGTGCATAAACCATGGACATAGACAATAGTGTAGTGAGGGCTTGGGGAGGGGATGGGAGCAAGGTGGAAGGGGTGAATGGGGGAAAAAAGGAGACATCTGTAATACTCTCAACATAGAGATAAATTAAAAAAACTAAAACGTAAAAGAATGATTATTCTTCACAGATATTGTCTATAAATAATGTAGAACAACAATAGAATCTATCACATTCAACCTATCAGTCACAGATATTCACTTCTCTCTTTTACATGCTAAATACACTTCATTCTTCCCAAGGAAGAAACAAAGAATCTCATCACACATGAAATTTACAATGATGGAAGAGGGATGCAATGACTACAAATAATTCTCTTTTATGAAAAAAATATAATAGGGGCACACACCATTTACTGGTCATGGTGATTTTGAAATCTCTGTGAGTCAGTTGTTAACAGTGAAAAATTTTCTGCTCTGAGGATTAAGAATGGTTTTTATGAGATCACAGTTCCTCTTCCTCTGAGTAGCTTCCTGATCCTATTTCTTTCATGGCTCTTTTGCTTCCCTCTTGGTAGTGCTTCTTTTTTTCATTAACATCTGTGGCCTCATCTGAAAATCTCTTTGAAAACTTTGAGAAAGATTTCTCAGATTTACCAGCTTGCTTCAAGGTCACAGAGGATGGGTATTCAAATGGCATTTAAGTCTTGAAGAACCACATTTTTAAAAATATATTTTTTATTGATTTTAGAGTGGAAGGGAGAAGGAGAGAGAGAAACATCAATGATGAGAGAGAATCATTGATCAGCTTCCTCATGTATGCTCCATGCTGAGGATCAAGCCTGCAACCCAGGCATGTGCCCTGACTGGGAATTGAACCATATCCTCCTGGTTCATAGATTGATGCTCAACCACTGAGCCACTCACATTATTTTGTATGAAGTTTGTAACACTTTTGATTATGAAACTCAGACATTTATTTGACTCTTATGTGTTTTGGTCAAATAAGCTCCGTGTACCAATTGCAACATCTACAATTCTTTTGTGAGATGTTTCTCTGTCTCCATAATTAAAGATACATTGAGATTATTGGTTTTTTTAAAAATATATACCCATGCTTTAGGGTCTTTACCCAGAGCAATTTTGTCAAACAAAAGTTTTCTATGTCATCTGAATAATGATGTTATACATTTCTTCATTTAGTCAGTCTCTTTTCTTTTACTCTTTATAACATAATATACTTGTTAATGCTATCTTTTACCGGTAAGAGATTAGAATGGTTGCGTTTTCCAATCTTGCAAATTTTGGAGTGTCTAGACTTTCAGTTTCCTTTGCTTTTGGCCAATCATCTGGTTATTTTTTCCTGAGCTTATCTCCTTCCTGTTGTTACAGAAGACCGGAGAAGAACCAAGCAATGCTTAGAGAGATGGAGTTACAGTTATTATTATTATTATTATTATTATTATTATTATTATTATTACATGCAGGCCCAGAAAAAAATGTCTCTAGAATTCTGGGTGAAGTCACACAGGAAGTTTCCTGTATTTATACCTTTTTACCCTCTATGTCTCCCAAATATGGGGTTTTCCGGTCCCCTTTGCAAGTTCTTAAAGAGATCTATGTGCTGGGGCTTTGAGACCTCAACCAAAGGCTTGGCCTGGCGCCAGCACTGATAACTTCATCTGGGGAAGGTTTACGGCCTCTCTGGAACAGGGAGTAGTCTTATTTCCTTATTATATAAGCAAGCAAGTATTTACAGAAGCCAAAATATCAGGGTCAAAATTTCAAACAGCAGTTTTTATATAAGATGGATGCTTCACTGTAGCTCCTATCAAACTTAACCATGGCATCTAATTTACTACCAACATCATGGTTTTCACATTCTTCTCCTGGTGCCACGTACATTATTTACCTTCCAAATGATCATAGTTAAGTTTTCTAAATACTTTCTAAATATTAAGCACAGCTATGCTGTACTATTTTTTTCAGCCTCTAATATCATTCTCATTGTAATATCATATATTTTAGATATTTTGTTGTGGAGGCATTATACTTCTATATAGAAATTTCCAAAAAAAATTTGCTTACTTATGATAAAATGACATAATCTGCAAAATTTGCCTCCTTTTGGTTTCTGTAATTCCTACTAAAAATCTGAACATTTTGTAAGAGGAAATGATTACAAAAGTTTCCTAATAAAGTGAAGGGGCAATTGTCAACTCTGTGACTTTGAAAAATGACCTCTTCAATTTTATCTAGAAATTGTTATTAAAGAGTCAATTATGTGATTGAAAGGAAAAGGACTGTTTTTAGAAATTTATTTAGTGGTACTCCAAATGTTTTTCTATATGATATATAGCAGTTTCTTTGGACCATACATAGATGTAAAAGTCATTCTTTAAAAAAGACATACCTCTAGTAGAGAATATTAGGTATATGTCCATTTAATTATAAGTAAAAGAATTATATGACAAGGCTATGATAACCATGCATTGTAACTGCTTTAAAGGCTGTAAATGATACTCATTTTTTACTTCCTCTACCATCAATTCCAGATCCCACTGACCCTTGGTTAGCACTCCTGCTGATCCAGGAGATGATTCATGGTTGAAGAACACCCTCATCTCTGAGATAACTGATTCCCAACTCACCATGCCCTTCTTGGGTCATGACTGCAACACTTACTCATTTACTTTAAAAATTTGTGAAAGGATTATCAAAAGTTGTGTACATGGCTACCTTGGTATCAAATATATTTTTTCTGTTGTCCATTAAGTAATATCAGTCCTACTACATCCTAATTATCAAGGTCAATCTTCCAGGCCAAGATAAAAACCTTATTCCTGCTCTGGTTCCTCAGCACCTACATCCTAATTCAACTGGATGGCATTATAGCCTCAAATATAATTACACTTTGTTGGGCCTTTGGGTGGAAGCATTAGCTATTTAGGAGTCTAGGCTTCTAACTTCGAAGTCCAGAGTTTTAGATCCAGGATCCAGTCTCATGCATACATTTTTGGCTTCTAAGTATATTTGTAAGCTAATCCTGTAACTCTGTGATGGTATAGTCCCTTTCTATTCTTATATGACTACATACTTCATCTGTTGACTTAAATTAGGACTTCACACTAGTTATTCATTTGATGTCCAAAAAGAAAAGTAGGTGAAGCTTTTAAAAAGACTGCTTTTCTTGTAAAGCAGAGGTCTCTGCATCATTTTCAACTAGTGGGAAAAACTGGAACTTACTAGAGGGAAGTGGGCTACTTTGGTTTAGGAAAAACTGGGAATCATAATCCTTGAGTGCATCCATCCAGATGGTCCCTTCCATACACCAAGGCCCCACTCTTTTTGAATCAGGGCCCTAACTGTGGCATAGCACACATATAAATTTGAGAACCCAACATCCTCTATAGTCTGTTATTCTTATTCCTCGGCCTGATCCACAGCTTTCTCTGCCCTCCAGCTGCGTCTGAGATGAGACCCTCTTTAGATCCTGCCAAGAAGTTCTTTTGGCATTCACACTTCACTATATGTTGGTAATTAGTCATTCTCAGTCTTTCATTATCTTTGGCAAAGCATTGACTATCCTCAGAATAGCCATTGAATTCCATGTTTATGTCAATTATTATTTTCCCTATCTTTTCCAAATGTCTGATATCTTTTACCTGTAAGTGCATTCCCTTACACTAGTAAGCCATCATGCTTGTCATATTCCAGATTGCCATCCCACATGAAAATTTAAATAGTTATACTGGTATGACATGTCAAGGAATATCTTTTCTTTACCTGCCATCAGTAATGGGGTTGTTATTGTCAACCAACACAGTTAATCCATATCCAAAATCCTGTTTTAGAATCTGCTTTCTATGACTACTTCCAGACCTAATTGTCACCAGTCCCCAGGAAGCAGACTTTATACAGGAAAGGAGAACTTATTGAAGATTTCTCTTAAAAATCGACATTAAATAGATCAGGTGGGAAGCAGGATTGGTCAGAAGGGGAAATTGAGCTGTGGTACAATCACAACAAAGATCTCAAACAATCACATGGGGAGCGCTGGAACCAAGATGGCTTTCAAAGTTGTCCTAATTCAAGGTAAGGGGCCACGCCTTTATGTTTAAGCATCAATCAGTTGTTCTAAGCATGTTGCCACTGAGGAGGTATAAGCTTAAACAAGGTGGTTGAAACTTTTAGGATGCTTTCACTCCCAAAAGCTTCAGGAATGAGTACTTCTACCTTTGAGGAGAGATCTGTGCAGCACACCATAACATCCATTACACCATCGCCTTCATTTTAAACATTTGATGAACGTGCTGTTGTATCAGATTATGGTTTTAGTTTATATTTTATTAGTCAAAAATTAATTTGAGCACTTTTTAAATTTTCATTGGCCATGTGGTTATCTTCTTTAGTAAAGTGTCTTATTCAAGAATTGTTCTCACTTGAGATAGTATTGTCAGAGTTTACATCATAGGTATTTCAATATTTCAGTAACACACATATATAAGGTGTGTGTATATGTTATTGAAATATTGTATCCTATTTAATGTCAATATGGTGAGTGTATAAATTTTTAAGAATTTGGTGAAAATATTATGCATTTTGTTTAAAAATATATTTGCCTATTTTACAGTGAGAAAAATGCTCTCATAAATTTTCCTCTAAATGCTATATTTTTTTTTAAATATACCCTACTGATTTTCTACAGAGAGGAAAGGAGAGAGAGAGATAGTTAGAAACATCGATGGGAGAGAAACATCGACCAGCTGCCTCCTGCACATCTCCCACTGGGGATGTGCTCGCAACCCAGGTACATGCCCTTGACCGGAATCGAACCCGGGACCTTTCAGTCCGCAGGCCGACGCTCTATCCACTGAGCCAAACCGGTTTTGGCAAAATGCTATATTTTTAACACTTATATTTATATCTGTAATCTATCTGTAATTGTTTTTCTGTACAGTGTGAGGTATGAAAAAACATTTTCCCCATAGTATATATATATTTTTTTAAATATATTTTATTGATTTTTTACAGAGAGGAAGGAAGAGGGATAGAGAGTTAGAAACATCAATGAGAGAGAAACATGGATCAGCTGCCTCCTGCACACCTCCTACTGGGATGTGCCCGCAACCAAGGTACATGCCCTTGACCGGAATCGAACCTGGGACCCTTGAGTCCGCAGGCTGACGCTCTATCCACTGAGCCAAACCGGTTACGGCCCCCATAGTATATTTTAACATAGAAAAAATGAGTGGGCATTTTAAAAGGATGTGTTCATTCACTCAGTATTGTAGAATATAAGGAAATGGATAATATATCAACTTTTCAATATAATACTTAAATGACTAGCACAATTAAAGAAGACTGAATACCACATCTAGTACCTAATATGTAAATACAGAACATGGAATTACAGCCTTTGCCACTGCATTAGTCAACCTTCCTCTGACAAAATAAGAAAATATATAGATATCTAAGAGTGGTTTTGATAAGTTAGCTTCAGTGTTAACATGTCTTTGGGTTTAATATTTTTTCAATAATATATATCAAACAGAGGCCCGGTGCATGAAATGCATGCACGAGTGTGGTCCTTAGGCCTGTCCAGTGATTGGAAAGTGAGCATCTGGCATGGAAATTCAGGTCCCAGCTGACCTCTGGGCCCTGGGCAGCACCTGGGCCCCCAGACCCCTGCACCACCCCTCCATATGAGTCATCGGCCCCCACCCAGCTCCCTCAGTGCCTGGGAACCAGGTGGCGGCCCCAACTGCCATTGCTGGTTGCTGTCTGTGGGGCAATCAATGGGGCGATTAGGCTCTGCTCACACCCACCTTGGCCTGGCTGGTGCTGCCCACTCACCTGCTCCACCATCCCGTCATGGTCCTGCTCTCTGTGGGGACCCATTGGAAATGGCAGCGCCTCCACTGCCGCCCGCTGCCACTGCCACAACACCTATGTCCGTCATGTTCTGTGCCGACCACTGGTGGTCAGCGCATGTCATAGCAAGCAGTCAAACTCCCTGTCGAGGGGAAAATTTGCATATTAGGCTTTTATTATATAGGACTAGGGGCCCAGTGCATGAATCTGTGCATTTTAAAAGGAACTGTGGGCCGCAAGGCTGTGGTGGGCACAGGGGTGGGTCTCGGCCCATCCTCCGTGGTGCCACTGCCCAGCCCCTCCTGCCACGGCCCCTGGTCCCCTGTCTGCTGGCAGCCCTCCTCCCGCCGCTCACACCTGCTGATGGCGTGGAGTGATTGGGTCAGCGCCAGCTATGAGCAGTGGCTGTTGCCCTGATTGGCCCTCAGGAGCAGGGGGAGGTAGAAAAGCCCTGAGGGGCGATTGGGGGTGGCAGCAGCCACTCACACCCACTGATGGTGCCAAGAAATCGGGGCTGGTGCCAGCAGCAGGTGCAAGTGGGGCCAGAGCCAGCAGCAGTGCAAGCACCGGTGGGATCATGGTGCACAGGAGCAAAGAATTTTCAGTAACCACCAGAGGCTTGCCCTGATGACAGCGACTGGCACCCTGCCTTGGTCTGGCATTCCCACTCACCTGCTCCACCATCCCGCCATGTCCAATGCCTGCCATGTTCTGGGTGCACCCCCTGGTGGTCAGCACACGTCATAGCAACTGGTTGTCCAGTTGTTCGGTTGTTCTGCCATTCAGTCTATTTGCATGTTAGGGTTTTATAAATATAAATGTTATTGTAGGACAACATATAAGCATTTAAAGTAAATTGCAAAGTTTATTGTATGCCTATTGAAAAGGACATATAGAGTATGTAAAATGAATATGTATTTTGAACACCTGCCTATTAAAATCTCAATAGTGTATAAGTAATAAAAAATTGATTAGTAATGAACTAGTAAAGTAGCAAAACAAAACCAGGTACTTCTCAATACACTATATTCTGTAAGCTATACATTACAACCTTTCTCCCACACTTGCTTTCCATATACATTCTACAATGCATTTATTTTATACAATGTTGGGACTGACCGGCAGACTCTGAGCCACAGGTGAATGGATTACTCTAACACACGTTTATGTGAAAGAGAGGGCTAAGGCACTACGTGGCTGCCGCCACCAAGTAGCCCTGTTCGCCTGACTCCTTTGGCTTTTATTGTCATAACAGCTTGAACTAAAATTAATCTCTAGATACAATCAGCAGGGTAAGTATCCTTGAGAAAGTATATGCTTCCACAAGGTGGGGTCTAAAAGACTAAACATTGAGATTCTAGCAAAACACCCGGGGGATGGGACTTGTTTGAAAAAGTCAAGGTAAGGGCTGCCGCCTTCGGCAAGTTCCCCCCAGACGCCCCCAACCTTTCAGAGAAGAGAATCCTCCTTACAGTTATATTTCCCATCATGAAAAAGAATGATTTGCATCATAAATGTGTGCTGCTTAAGTTGATGTTCCCTCAATTAAAACATTTACTAGCTTTCCCATTAATAGAGTGTTGTGATTTTTAATTTTAAAATATTCTGAAATGATTTGAACAATAAAACTTATAGCCCAGTGACTGACACTTAGTAAGCAATTAAATATTTGTTTTGTGAGTGTTTTTAAAATAATGATACAAATCTAAATATCTTAGCCTAACCATGTTTATCTTGTTTGAGTGAATCACTTTTTGGCCTCAATGCAATTAGGGCCTGGAGATCATGATGGCTCCACCACGATCTACATGATGAGAAAAGTATGGCACTTCCTCATGGCCTCATGAAGCCTCTGCAAGCACTTTCCTTTAAATTGTTTGAGTTTAAAAAGTAGGGATTAAAGTGACCCATGTAGTTGATCTTTAATATTAACTTTTATATTGTTCCATTAAGTTGCAATTCCTATTTTGTAAAAATCACATTGACTTAAATACATATTTATCTAGCTCAATATGTATTTCTAGCAAGAAATAAAAACTAGCAAGGCCTACTATAATAAATGCGGTGTAAATCTGAAATTTATAAATATATATTGTTAGATTTATTTAAGTATGCACTGATATTTTAAAAGCATACGTGTCCATCTAGGTCAATTGAGCTAATATTAATCATTTGTCTTAGTAGTAATCTCTTTTAGTTGCTGGAGCAGAGCTTTAAAAATAATTGTATAATGTATAAAAGCCTTAAAAAAGTTATACAAATGTTCAATTTGATTTATACTATTGATTGCATTTTCCAAATATGAAATTGTTTGGAAACAAGTAAACCTTAATAATGATAGCCATATACAGGGAAAATCTTTTACAGATATACAGGAACTAATCAACAAAAGATCTCTATTTCCAATGTTCTTTCATATTTTACTTTAATGAGAATATTCTTCAGATATGTTATTAGGACAGTGATACCCCAAATCATTATCATTATCCCCACATTAGAGTATTTAGATGTTCATTAAATTCTTAACTAAATTCTGACCCATGGCCTTCAACCAAGAGGTGCTCTTCTTTAAACCATGCTATACCATCTTTCAGGATGATGCAGTGTACACATGAGAATTTTTTAATAGACTGATTATTTTATTTGTATGTATTAATAGTAATATGACCTACTATCAGGTGTGACTGTTGTTGTCATTTAAAAAAATTATATTTTAAATCCAATATTTAAAAATTAAAATAAGAATTGTAATAGCATATACAATATTTCTGAGAAAAATATCTCAATGAGAAAAAAATAAAAATTACAATATAGACTTTATCAAGAAGATACATGTTCAACATTTTGCAAAATTGTATTTTTTCAATAGCATGGTCATAATAATAATTCTTATAGTCATACCTAATCTGAATAGTACTTGCTTAAAAAATGAACTATAATGTTTAAAAATTATTATGGTACTATTATTACGCTTTATATCAAGATTTACATTAAAATTAAACATAATCTTTTATTTAACACTTACATTGAGATCTACTTTGTATATTACAGTCAATACTTTCTCACTTTTTAAGATGTTATAGCAGACGCTATAAATTGGCTTGCTCAACTAGCATTCCCAAATTCATTCAGTAAAACTTGTATTTCAGGGAAGCAAAATATCATCATTTCTAGCTTTTCTTTCATTCTGGCACTCAGATGTACTTTAGATCCCTCCTAGCAAATCCAGTTACACAGTACTTTGATTCCTGTGTAGTTTAGGAAGAGAAGTAGGACACATGCTGTCCATTGTATGATTGGTTACTTGGTACCAAAGCTGCCCCAATTCCAAAACCATCGATTAAGCAACAGTTTTCTGACTTTGCATTCATTTTCTAAATTTTTCAGTTTCATAACAGAGACAAAGTCCCATGGTCCTGGATAGCTTAGGAGGCACTTTGCTATTTTAATAGCTTCCAGTTTGTGGCAGTCATCAGTGACATTTGTAGCTCAGTTCTATTATGTGGTATATGAAATTATTTCTAAAAGAACAGTCTACGGAAAGTTTCTTGGTCTTCCAGATGACTGCAATCTCCTTGTGTCCTTTAATATATCACTTTTTGCTTAAACCAATTCAAATGTTGTAACAAAATGAGAACTGGCAATATAACAGATGTAGGACATAATTTTTAGTCTAGATCTTCTCTTCATCCTAAAAGTTATAGAGAAGTATATATGAACATTATTACATAATATAATATGAATATATAAACATTAGGAAATGCTGAACTTATATTTTAAGCCAAAGGTTGAAAGGATCAGATTTGTGTTTTAGATACTAACCTCATCAGTAAGACTTACACTGCCCACTTACTGAGCATTGCAACAATCCCTTGAACCTGTTCGTATTTCATAGCAGTTCACAACTTATATTCCCCTATTGATTATGTTTATGATCTGTTTGCCCCACTAGAATGTAAGGTCCTAAGGCAGCCCCTCCACCCCCCTACACTCCCCCCCCCCCCGCCCCTGCTTTGGCTAATTGACAAAGAGTAGGTCCTTGGCACAGTGTTGAATGGAATTGGAGAGGGAAATCACAATTGCAGAAAAGAATTGAGTGATTCAAAACACTCCATCAAAGTTCTTTGGGATTTTAATTTATTTTATTATTAGGACTACAGTTTTTCTTTTGTCTGTTTATGGTGAGCACACCCCCTCTCCCCAAATCAGAAACTAATAAGCAATATAAGCGGTTATGTTTATTAAGTCAATAATGATTGCCCATCTCTCTGGTTATCAGTGACCTTGACTTACTAAAACACAGGATAATATCTAGGAATGTTATTCAAAGTCAAAGCCAAGGATCAAGCGTATTTTAATATAAAAGAAGTGTATTACGTAATAATTTATAGCAACGTTTTAGTTGAGGAGCTATTTTCATAGAAAGTTTACCTGTGTTTTTGGATTATCTTTATTTTTTAAAATCTTGTGTCAGAATACATCCCCCCAGAAATTTGATATGAAAACTTAATTCAGGTTAATCTATACTCTTACATTTATCCTGAGACATTTTTTAGAAAATAGTACTAAACATATTAAAAAGATGAACAGCAACGAATCATGTGGCAATCTTTGAAGGGATCGCTGCTACAGATTACTGCTGACATTCCCTTGATTACATAAACTAAGCTGCCCAGATGTCTCCAGATACTCCAGACATTTTGAAGAATTTCTTTATCCAAAGACTTAATGTAATTTATTTATCCAGTCCACAAAAGAATGGAAATCCAACCTTGCCTCCAGTCTGTAGCGGTCTCAGAGTCTTAATTATAATTCTCCTTAGTTACTCTTATTTTGATGTTATACCTCCTCCTGCAAGGACCTTAAATGGCTTGAGATTGAAATACAAAACATTTTCAGGCCTGTGTGATTCAAGGGTTAAGAAGGTGCCACTCCAAGCCCGTGAACTACTTTAAGTTGTCAACTATAGACCAAGGGAAGGAAAAGAATCGCTCAGCCTTTATGGATAGATTCAGGGAGGCACTGAGGAAGTACACTTCCATGTCCCCCTTCTCTTTCGAGGGCCAAATTATTTTGAAAGACAAATTTGTAGCTCAATTGGCCCCAGACATTAGGAGGAAACTACACTTACCATCACAAGTCAGGGTCCAGGGGACCCATGGTTCCCTCAGACCAGTCTCCCCAATTGACTTGGACTGTTTTGCCCCAGGGGTTTAGAGATAGTCCCACCATTACTTGCTATGACTGTGGCCATCAAGGGAACATCCGGAGGACCGCCCAAGGGGTAACAGGAAGCCAACCTCTAAGTCCTGTCCTGTTTTCAAAGGAATCACTGGAAGTCAGACTGCGTGGAGCGTTGAAGGCCTCCCGGGCTGATCCAACATTTCAGATGGTCCAGCAGCAGGACTGATGGGCCTGGGTCCTTCCTATCGGCTCCAATGCGAACTGTCATCTCCACCCAGGAGCCCTGGGTAACCCTGACTGTTGAGGGAAAGGAAATTTCCTCCTTGACACTGGAGCCACCTTCTCTGATCCCCTCTCAAACCCTGGCCTATCCTCTTCCCACATGTGACTTTTAAGGGTGTGTCTGGCAAACCGGTGATTAGGCATTTTTCTCAGTCTTTGAGTTGTTTTTCTCACATACCTTCCTGATTATGCCAGAAAGTCCAACTCCCCTATTGGGGTGAGACATCTTGTCCTGTTTTGGTACCACTATATACATAGCACCAGAACAAATATTCTGCCTGCCATTAGTAGAGACTGAAATTGACCCTGAGATGTGGGCCACACAAGGGAAAGCTGGCAGAGCAGTTAGGGCATCCTAACTGCTCAAACACATCTTGGGGATTCAACCTCCTTTCCACACCAGAAACAGTATCCTCTCAAGCCAGAGGCAAGAGAAGCACTGAAGGGTATGATAGACAACTTAAAGGCCCAAGGCCTGTTCTCGGTGTCTGAAATTCTAATGAAGAATGGAGACTTGTTTAAGACCATAGATTAATAAATGAAGCAATCATCCCTATACATACTGTGGTTCCCAATCCTTATATCTTGGCACAAATTCCAGAAGACACTAAATGGCTTACTGTATCTGATCTCAAGGATGCCTTCTTCTGTATACCATTGCATCCTGACTCACCGTTTCTTTCTGCATTCAAAGTTTCCTCAGACCAGTCTGCCCAGTTGACTTGGACTGTTTTGCCCCAGGGGTTTAGAGATAGTCTTCAATATGTTTGGTCAGGCCCTAACTCAAGACTTATGTCAGTTTGATCACCCACAAATTAAATTTATACAATATGTGGATGACATTTTACTATGTGCCCCCTCAGAGGAGGCCTCTCAGGAAGGTACTAAAGCCTTATTCAACTTCTTACATGCTCAGATGGAGAGTGAATCAATACCTCTTGGTGTGGGTGGACACTTTCACCAACTGGGTGGAAGTGTTCCCTTCCAGAACTGAGAAGGCACAAGAAGTAGTTAGCATTTTAGTCTCTGAAATCATTCTCTGATTGGGGCTACCTAGGACCCTCCAAAGTGACAATGGCCTATCATTTAAAGTGAGTGTCACACAGGGAGTCTCGAGCGCTTTGGGAATTCAGTATCATTTACATTGTGCTTAGAGTTCATAGTCCGCAGGAAAAGTAGAGAAAGTTAATGATATTGTAAAGAGACATCTCTGAAAGCTCACCCAGGAGACTCACCTTCCCTGGCCCACAGTTCTCCTCATAACATTATTTAGAATTAGAAACACTCCTCAAAACTTAGGTCTTAGTCCTCATGAGATGCTTT
>NW_005873894.1:0-19116 GCF_000147115.1 Myotis lucifugus | reverse complement strand
CCACCCGGCTTTATTTCATAGGTAGTATTTGTTATTCAACATCAGTTATGTGTATTGATAACTTACTTCTATCCTATGTGCCAGGATGTGGACTTAAAAGATAGACATGGACCTTCTTTTTTTTTTTTAATCTTAACTCGAGGATATGTTTATTGATTTTAGAGAGAAAGGGAGAGAGAGAGAGAGAGAGAGAGAGAGAGAGAGAGAGAGAGAAAGAAACAAAAATCGATTGGTTGCCTCTCGTATGTGCCCCAACCAGGGATGAAACCGCAACCTAAGAATGAGCCCTCACTGGGAATCAACCTGATACCTTTAGGTATACAGGAGGACACTCCAGCCAACTGAGCCACACTGTCCAGGGCTGGAGTTTCCTCTTTTTTTTTTTTATGTGTTTTTATTGATTTCAGAGAGGAAGGAAGAGGGAAAGAGAGATAAACTTCAATGATGAGAATCATTGATCAGCTGCCTCCTGCATGCCTTCTACTGGGGATCGAGCCCACAACCTGGGCATATGCCCTTGACTGTAATTGAACCCGGGACCCTTCAGTCCACAGGCTGACGCTCTATCCACTGAGCCAAACCAGCTAGGGCTGGACCTTTTTTATGGAGATTGCATTTGAGTAGGGTAGGGCCAGATGAAAAAAAGTAAATAAATAAGATAATTTCAGATAGTTATAATAGTCAAGAAAAAAATATATTGTGTGGATAATGATGGTGGAGTGTGGGTGTGAGCACTGGGCCCTGAATAAGAAGAAACCAGATTTGTACAGAGTAGGGAGGAACATTCAAGGCAGAAGGAATAGCAACTTCAAGTGTCTTTTTTTTTTATTCTTTTGAAGGAAGAATTGCAACAAATAGTCATCAAATTTGTGTATCCCGATTTCATTTAATGCCTTCACCTTGTCTGTGTCTTATTTTGTAGGCTTATTTCTGCGTCACATGATCTTGGCCTACAGTAAGCTTTCTTTTAGCCAAGTGTTTAAACTGTACACTGCCCTTCAACAGTACTTCCAAAATGGTGAGAAAAAGACAGTGGAGGATGCTGATATGGAACTGACCAGCAGAGAAGAGGGCGAAAGAAAAATGGAAAAAGAAGAACTTGATGTGTCCATAAGGTAACTTGGGTTTTTCGGACAGGGGTCCCTTTCCTGCGAAATAGCACAGTAAATAATTGGAGCAAACCAGCAACCTTGGCGAATTAGAACAATGCTCCAATCCAGTGGTCGGCAAACTCATTAGTCAACAGAGCCAAATATCAACAGTACTTCTTCAAAATAGACTCGCCCAGGCCGAAAACCGACTTCTGCGCATGGGCCACGAAGTTTCAATCGCACTGTACGTGGTATTTTGTGGAAGAGCCACACTCAAGGGGCCAAAGAGCCGCATGTGGCTCACGAGCCGCAGTTTGCCGGCCACGGCTCTAATCCACTGAGCTTCCTGGCCAGGGCCTGGTTATGGGAGCAAGATTACAGTACTATTAACTCCTTCCAAAACCTCACTACTTAGAGTTGTCTATAAAGGCTTCTCATCTCTTGGAAAGGCAGTACAGTATGGGGTGAAGGGTCTGGCGCTAGAGTCAGAATCCTGGGTGTGAATCCTTGCTCCATCCCTTATTCCCTGTGAGGCCTTGGGCCAGTTACTCAACTCCTCTGTGTTTCAATTTCTTGATCTGCAAAATGGGAAGGATATCACCGCCTCAGAGGGTTGATGTAGGAATTAAATGATAAATTTATATAAAGTGTTTAGAACTGTTCCTGGTATGTGGCAAACATTCAACAACTATTCACTGTTCTTCTCTAATTTCTCTTCTAGTTAAGTCCCCTAAGGAAGGCTTCCAAGCAACAGTATGATCTTTGTTTGAGCTACTTTATAAGCTTAAAGTAGTAGAATGTCACTTCTTTAGAAGTGTTAAAATTCAGACTTTTCATATTATGGTTTGGTTTTCTCCTAAATTTATCTGATTTAATTAGGTCTAATCATATCTTTCTGTTTTTATCCTATTCTAAGAATTCATTTGCGTGTAAGCCAGTGTATTTACTGTTAAGGTGCATGGTTTCAGAAAATAGTGTATATTTAGTAAACTGAATTGCTCACTGATATGAAAGATATTCTTTAAAAGTTATTCTAATTAAGTATTATACTTTGTCCAAAAAGAAATGCTTTTACTTGTTATAGGATATTTCTTTACTTTGCAAGATATATTTTATATACTCCTTGATTCTTTTAAAAAGGAAAATTTCAATTTTTTCTCTTTTCGTGATTTTTCTAATGTTTTATTGTGTTATCAGAAGTTTCTCACTTTAGCCCTTTCTATTTTTTTATTTATTTATAGTTATTGGAATGATTTTAGGTATGTTTTCTTCAGGGAAATTATTTTTCTTGCCCCAGAAATTTGTATTAAAATTAGAAAGGAGAAAGTATTATTGAATAGCCTACAAATCTCCCATCTTACAATGAAATTATTCCTATTTAAAAGTGGGAACCTAACTGGTCATTTAGAAGGGAGAGAATAAATATCTTTCAGGTGTTTTTAAAAATCCACGTACAGACGGAAGCGCAAACTGAAATTTAGCTTCAGCTTTTCATTTGCTCGTTGTTGCCAGGGGGCAGCTCTGTGTCCTGCGGTAAGAAATCAGGCTGACAGGATTATAGCTCGTCAGGCTGCAGTGGAGCCTGCTAGTCTGCCTGCTGCTGGAAGCAGTCTTCTCTGTGCTGCTGAGTGGACCCCGCCAAAGCAGAAATTCTCTGGTATTCCTTCACCTGCCAGAGATTTGATGTAAATCTCCCAAATTCATTAATGTGTTCAAAAATACTTATCAAGTGCTTCCTGTGTGCCAGGCACTGTGAGGGGCTGTGCTGTCAGCGAAAAGGGAGAGTTCCTGTCCTCGTGAAGTTAGGTGGGAGGGTCAGGTAGTAGGTAACTGAATGAAGAAGCAGTGTAATTTCAGAGACAGTAAGGAAATGAAGTAGGACACAAGGATAGAAAATGACTGTGGGGTGCTGTTTGGGAAGGTCTCTCTCTCTCTCTTTCTCTTTTTTAATACATTTTTATTGATTTCAGAGAGGAAAGGAAAGGGAAAGAGAGATAGAAACATCGATGATGAACCCTAACCAGTTTGGCTCAGTGGATAGAGCGTCGGCCTGTGGACTCAAGAGTCCCAGGTTCGATTCCGGTCAAGGGCATGTACTTTGGTTACGGGCACATACCCAAGTTGGGAGTGTGCAGGAGGCAGCTGATCGATGTTTCTCTCATTGATGTTTCTAACTATCTCTCTCCCTTTCTCTCTGTAAAAAAAAATCAATAAAATATATTTTAAAAAAACCGCCCCCCCACTGGGGATTGAGCCCAAAACCCAGTATGTGCCCTGATTGGGAATCAAACCGTAACCTCCAGGTTCATAGGTCAACGATCGATTGCTGAGCCACACCGGCCGGGCTGGGAAGGTCTCTAGAAGACTGGGAGCTCGGTGACGAAGGAGCGAGTCCTGAGAAGAATTGCCAGAGCACATGGCAGACACGGAGCCCCCAAGTCAGGACAAGCTGTCATATTGGAGGGACAGACAGAAGGAGGGGCTGGATCACACCCTCTGGTCACACACTTGGGAAGGGCTCAGGTCCTCGTGGCCTTAGGTGTTTAGTAACTGTTCTCTGTCTCAGTCTCTCCTCTTCCCTGGTTTTGACCTGTCACTACATCACTCAGAAATCTCCAGAGATTCCACAGATTCTCCCCACCTGGTGTTTGAGGCCTCCACAATCGATCTTTCTGACCTTACCTTCTGTTCTTGGCTTGGATCCTTTACCCCCACTAGCCAGGTCTGCTTGTATGCCCCCAGGCCTTTTCCCTTTCTGCCTCTCTTGTTTTCTTTTCCTGGAATGCCTTCCTCTTTCCTCATCATTTTCCTTCCCCACTCCTTACCAGCTTTCCAGTTCCTCACCACTCCGCTGGAGTGATTTCTTCCTTTTCTAAGTACAGAGTCCATACTCATCCTTGACATTTATCGTTTATTATCATCTTTGCACCTGGGCTGGTCCTAGCCTTTACCAAGACTGTAGACCAAGCATGTCAAACTCGCTGGCGACCATTAAGATTTTGTATTTCCCCCCCAGGGCCTTGATTGGTGTTTTATGCCTTGCACATACTTTAAAAAACAAACAAACAAACAATCCTTGCTGGTTGATTAATCCTATGTAAAATTCAAATATAGTGGTAGATTTGAGCCCTTTAGAGCAGTTTACAGGCTTCTTTTAAGAATCTGATGAATGCCATGTACTTTCTCTACATTAAAAATGTACATTCATGCTTACCTGGCAGGGAAGGTACCATGATCATGAAGGTGGTTTTCCCAGGGCAAGGCTTAGCCATTGCACTCCAGATGTGCTGACCCTGTGGTTTCCCCAAATGTGGGAAACTCAGCTGCATCATTTGTGATCGTGGAGAGCTGTGTTCGTGCTGTCTGCTGGACAGAAAAAGCACATTCATGCAAACTGCATGCAGTTTTATAAGGACCATGGACTCCTTCTAGCCCATCCATGAATCCAGGTTAAGTGCCCTTGTGTTATAGCACTAGGAAGCCGAAAAGTCTGTCTCAGCTGATAATTGGATTCATAAACAAGGTATACTTGAGCCCTTTTTCTAAGTGGAAAACCTCTATTGCTTCCAAAGGGCTACTTTCCCCTCCATGTATTTGTGAGGCTCTGAGGAAGCAAAGGAAGGGTCAGTGAAGGGTGCCTTGGGCCACAATATTTTTATTTGCTCTTCCCAAGCTTGTTCATTCATGTCGGCCACAGTTGCTAGTATGGGAGCCAGAGCCCAAAAATTTTTAAAAAATATATTTTATTGATTTTTTACAGAGAGGAAGGGAGAGGGATAGAGGGTTAGAAACATTGATGAGAGAGAAACATCGATCAGCTGCCTCCTGCACACTCCCTACTGTGTATGTGCCCGCAACCAAGGTACATGCCCTTGACTGGAATCAAACCCAGGACCCTTGAGTCCGCAGGCCGATGCTCTATCCACTGAGCCAAACCGGTTAGGGCAACAAATTTGATCTTCATTTATAATAACTCTATATGTCTTCACTTGTAGCCCTTTTCCTTTGCGTCATTTTGATTTTCTCGTGTATTGCTTCCTTGTCCTTTGTTATAAACCAGCCTAAATCTGTTTTTGGGGAATGGGGTTGAGTAAGTAAATCATTTGGCACTACTGAGTGTCATGGACTTTAGAGGAGAATGGGACAGTGGTGGTGTGTCCAGTTTCCTTCGGATTCTCATCTGTCTCTAGCCTTTTTGTGTACAGCCATATTTATTTCAAACCTTATTTTGTTTAAGGGATATGTTAAGAGAAAAGGGCTTGTTGCCCAGACACTTAACTGTTTTCCATTTGAGAACTTGGCCTGTGAAATTTTTTTCCATTTCCCTCTAGGTCACTACTGTGTCATTGATCTTTGTTAGGCCTGGGTCAGGGCTGGTTCTTGGCAGCTCCAATATTTGCAAAAGCTGACCCACTGCTTTGGGGATGGTTAGGTAATATTTATCAGAAATGAAGTTAGGAGAATATTAGAGCAGCTCTTCCTAAAGTGTCTTCTGTGGGATGCTAGTGCTTCTGGAGAGACATGAGGAAAGGATCCTTTGTGCAAGTGAGGTTGGTAAATGGTACGTTAAGTAAAAGTGAAGTTTCTTTCTGCTGGATTTCTCTAATGAATCATGAACCTCCAAGCAAGATAGAATATATACACCTTTCCTCAAATTCTTTAACCTCATAATTTTCTGAGGATACCCATTTACATATAGTTTGCATGAAACAGTTTGAGATCTGCTGTAATTGACACAGAGTGCTTATACAAATACTATTTATGGGTAAATATTGATTTTATACTTATTGTAATCCTAGTTAGAGAAGACTTTCTTCAGTGATAAAAGAGTAATATTCATACTTTGACCTCAAAACAAGATTGTTTTATACTGTGCATGTATAGATTTGTCAAGTCTAGGTTTATATTAGTACATTTCTTGTTTATCAGTCCTGTGTAATCTAAGCTTCTAGGCAAATGGTTATTTCTTAGGTAAAGCCTCCTTTTCCTGCTTTTGAATACAACACCATCTTGACTCTGTAGCATGGAGTTAGAAACTCTTCATTCATTTATTTCCCAAAATCTGAGTGTGCCTACATATAGCCCTGGTTATTCACATACACATGCAGGTAAGAACAGCCCAGCTCGGCAGTACATAGGTGCTTTGATAAGCATCTAGGAGACAGTGGGAGCTCAAATGAGACATGTCAGGAGAGCTTCTTGGAGGCTGTGACTCGTGTAATTTTGAATGATGGATGGTGTCCAATAGTAGGTGGGCAAGTGGGCCCTGCAGGTTGTGGAAGCAGCAGGGGCACCTTATCGTGACAGACCTGTAAGGTGTTCATGAGGGCTGGGGTGTAGGTGATAAAGAGAAGGCAAAGGAGAGAGGCAGGAGGTGGGATCACCCATGAAGCACTGCACCTGCCCCGCTAAGCTATGTGGACTTTATTTTGGAGGTAATGGGGTACCACTGAAGGGCTTAAAATCAGGGATAGCATGATAGATTTGCATTTTAGAAAGATCTGCTGAGAGCTGTGTAGAATTTAGGTCTATATTTGTCCACGATCATTGTGAACTTTGTCAGGTCATTCAACATCATTTTTTAAGTATGTCTTTTCTATTCCTGAGAGGAGAGAGTTAGTTGTAAAAGTTTTTGGCCCTGGCCAGATATCTCAGTGTTTAGAGTGTTGTCCTGATATGCCACAGTTAACGGTCAGGGCACATACAAGGATCAACCAATGAATACATAAGTGGAACAACGAATCATTGCTTTCTCTCTCTCTCTCTCTCTCTCTCTCTCTCTCTCTCTCTCTCTCTCCCCCCCTTACTTTCTCCTTAAAATCAATCAATTAAAAAAATGTGTCTTAACTCTTCTGATAAAGAATGTTTGACTTTGTAAGCATTATCATTTTTGCTATGGTGTATTATATGTATTTATTATTTTTGTTTTATATTTTGTAGAGAAGAGGAGGTATCTTGCAGTGGGCCCCTGTCCCAAAAACAAGCAGAGTTTTTTCTTTCTCAACAGGTAATGTTAATTCTCTAATTTATCATGAACTTTAAAAAAAATCGTCTGACGTTGTTTGTCATGGCATATGCCTGTTATGTTGGTGGGTTTATTGGTAATTCTGCATTACCCCTTGTTCTTGGCCCTCTTTTCTTCACTAACAATGCTGTTACTTCCTATTTTGTAGTTTTATTTTTCGATTAAAGTTCTAATGCAAGTTCATTCAATAATGGTACATGACTAACACAGCCAAAAAATGTGATTTAGAAGATGTGCTTCCCTTTCCCCAACATTTTATTATGGACATTAAAAAAAAATTGAAAAGCATTTTACAGTGAATATCCATATACTCTTCATCTGTATCCTGTAGTTAATATTTTTCTCTGTTCAACACATATCTACCCATTCTCTATCTGGCCACCATTTCTTTTCTTTTATTTTTTTATGCATTTCAAGTTGCAGATATCAGTGCACTTCATCCCAAACATTTAAAAAATACATATATTCTTATTGATTTCAGAGAGGAAGGGAGAGAGAGGGAGATAGAAACTTCAATGATGAGAGAGAATCATTGATCGGCTGCCTCCTGCACGCTCCCTACTGGGGATGGAGCCCACAAGCCAGGCATGTGTCCTGACTGGAAATCACACCCTGACCTCCTGATTCATAGCTTGACACTCAACCCCTGAATCACACTGGCTGGGCGGTCCAAAACATTTTTTGTTGGTGGTTTTAAGGCAGACTCTTTCATTTTCTCAGTAACGTAAGCTAAACATTTTTCTCCCATGTTATCTTGAAGCAGACTTTTGATTTTTTGCTAGACTTTTCTAGTTTTCCCTGATTTTGTCCTTAAATTTCTTTCTGCAGAAAAATGTAGTGATCTAGCTAAAAGTGATAGGAACATACCTGCAGATGAATTTTAAACAAATTAGAAAAACTTGTCTAGCTATCAAGGAGAAAATATAGCTGGATCCTCACACCTTAGTATATTACAGGTGGATTAAAGGGGCGAATGTAAATATTTAAAGCTGTAATTAAACTAGAAGGAACTACAGTATTAACTTTTAACTGATTTATGGATGGGGAAAGACTTTCTAAACATAAAAGCTGTGGAAGTAACATGTAGGAGAAGATAATTTGATTTTTTAGCATGAAAATAAAAAATGTCTGCATGTCAGAACACCTTCTAACAAGATTAAAAGGCAAACAACAAAATGGGGAAAGTATTTGCAATAAATATGACAGTCAAAGGGTTAATAGTTTTGTTTTAAGAATCATTTGTAGCCCTAACTGGTTTGGCTCAGTGGATAGAGCATCGACCTGCAGACTGAAGGGTCTCAGGTTCAATTCTAGTCAAGGGCATGTACCTTGGTTGCGGGCACATCCCCAGTAGGGGGTGTGCAAGAGGCAGCTGATCGATGTTTCTCGCTCATTGATGTTTCTAACTCTCTATCCCTCTCCCTTCCTCTCTGTAAAAAAAATCAATAAAATATATTTTAAAAAAAGAATCATTTGTAAAAACTACTTGATAATGAGACAGTTTGTAATATTAAATGAAAAGAGCACGAAGTAAAATTATGTATTCTAACTTTGTTAAAAATATGGTGTGTGTATATATGTATACAGACACATACATATATACATACATAGAAAAAAATATGCACTGAAATAAGATACACTGAAGAATTAATAATAGTGTTATTTCTGGGTGGAGGGATTACAGATGACTTTTGTTTTCTGTATGCTTTTCAATAGTTTTAGAATCTTCTGTAATGATATAATGAATTAAAATGGAATTAGAAATTATTATTACTTATAAAGAAAAATTTGTCTAGGTAGAATTGAATTAAGTGTCTATAACCCAGTTAAGTACTAATATTTAATTTGAAACTAGTTTTCTACATATCTTATGTAATCGTTGCTTACTGTCATTCTTGTGAAACAGTTAACCAGACGTGGTGCGCCTGAGCGCCATAAGGCCCTCTGCTCTGCTGGAGATGCGCACTGCCTGCTGTGAAGGTGCTCTCAGTCTGGATTGAGGCCAGACTGGCACTTTTAATACATCTTGATAGGAAATACAAGAATGGTTAGAACAGGGGTCCTTGTAGGACCTTTCCTGGTCTAGGCGGTGATAGAAGCAGGTGGCTGGTGAGGTCTGAATTGGGGCTGGAAGGAGGAGCAGGAATTTGCATGGGAGGAGTGTGTGGATGGGGAGGCTTACTGTTTCAGGAAGAGGAACAGTGTTCTGTAGGGTCAAGAGGAGAGAGTAGCTGCGGAAAAGAAAATAACCAGCTGATGCTGTTGACTATAACATTTCCATGTATTTCTTTCTACTGAGTTGTCGTGTTTCAATTTCAGGCCTCTTTGTTAAAGAATGACGAAACGAAGGCCCTCCCTCCAGCTTCTTTGCAGAAAGAATTGAACAACCTGTTGAAATTTAATCCTGATTTTGCGGAAGCGGTGAGTCTTTTCCAGAATTTGTTCCTGAGCTGAAAAAATAATGGCGAAGCTACTCTTATGTTCAGTAGCCACACAAATGAGGATCCACCCGTGCTCTTGGAGAGAAATCATGTTGGCAAGTGAGCAACCCAGCTTAGGTTGTAAAACTGCCCTTCGCACTCATTCAGTCTAGTGATGTTCTTTTTCTTTCATCATCTCTCTGATGTTGTGAATTATGGGCAAAGATAGAGTATAGACTGAGTATTTATTTTATTGTATTTTTTTAGAGAAAGAGGAAGGGAGACAGAGAGAGAAACATCAATGTAAGATCAAAACATCAATTGGCTGCCTCCCATACGCCCCTACTGGGGATTGAGCCCTCAAATGGGCATGTGCCCAGCTGGGAATCAAACCGGCAACCTTTCAGTGCATGGGACCACACCCAACCAAGTGAGCCACACCGGCTAGGGCAGAGTAGACTGAGTTTTTAAAATCTTTGGGGCCTGTCTTGGCCAGGTGGCTTGTTAGGTTAGAGTATTGTCCCAATACACTAAGGTTTCGGCTTCAATCCCTGGTCAGGGCACATACAAGAATCAACCAGTGAGTCCAGCCAGTGTGGCTCAGTGGTTGAGCATCAACCCATTAAACCAAGATGTCCCCTGTTTGATTCCTGGTCAGGGCACATGCCCAGGTTGCGGCTCGATCCCCAACGGGGGGTGTGCAGGAGTCAGTGGATGGATGTCTCTCTCAATGTTTCTATCTCTCTATCCCTCTCACCTCCTTTCTCTCTAAAAAAAAAAATCAATAAAATATATATGTTTTTAAAAGATTCATCCAATGAATGCATAAATAAGTGGAACAACAAATTGATATTTCTGTCTCTCTTTGTCTCTCTCTAAAATCAGTTAAAAAAAATTAGGGGCTAAAAATTTGTTCCTTTCCCCACTTTTGTCTGTGTTATTGTTTTTTTTAAGTTTAAAAATCATTCCATTCCTTAATGGATTTTTACCCTCAAACCTGGATTTGACATTTGACTTTATCCACACGATGAAAGATATATGTTTGGTTCCCTAGTAACTGGGATCTGCCTGTTTGGAGGGAAGTTTATTTGTTTATTTATTTATTTTTAAATTTTTCTTATTTATTTTTTGTTAATCCTCACCTGAGGATATTTTTCCATTGATCTTTTAGAGAGAGTGGAAGAGAGAGGGAAAGACAGAGAGAAACAACCATGTGAGAGAAACACATCGATTGGTTGCCTCCTGCATGCGCTCTGACCAGGGCCCAGTCTGGGGAGGCGCCTGCAACCAAGGTACGTGCCCTTGACCGGAATTGAACCCAGGACTCTTTGGGCCACAGGTCGATGCTCTGTCCACTGAGTCAAACTGGCTAGGGCCAGAGGGAGATTTAATTCAGTGAATCAAACAAAATGAAAACAATTTCAAAATAGAATATAATTAGCTCAGTAAACTTTTTAAATACCTGAGCTAAGTGAGTTCTCCCCTCCACCCTCACATGGGTCCTAATATAACCAGTGACATAGTGGATGTATATTTAGGATAAAATGCTGACACAAGTGCTAATGGAACTCCGGTTTTTTCATTTGGGGACCCCTCCTGGTGAGAAACCAATGTATCTTGAACCTGCTTTATTCTGCCTGTGGGGAAAAGGTGAATCTAAACCAGCCGTGGGCAAACTACGGCCCGCGGGCTGGATCCGGCCCGTTTGAAATGAATAAAACTAAAAAAAAAAAAGACCGTACCCTTTTATGTAATGATGTTTACTTTGAATTTATATTAGTTCACACAAACACTCCATCCATGCTTTTGTTCCGGCCCTCCGGTCCAGTTTAAGAACCCATTGTGGCCCTCTAGTCAAAAAGTTTGCCCACCCCTGAAAACGATGACCCTGTTGTTAGAAGGGTGGGGGATACGTGGATGTTTGCAGCCAGTAGAACTGAATTAGTCTTACACAAATGGAAGCGGAACATTTACACTGTGTGGATTGTTTCTTGTTGTAGCATTATCTCAGCTACTTAAACAACCTCCGGGTCCAAGATGTGTTTAGTTCTACACACAGCCTCCTGCATTACTTTGACCGCCTGATTCTTACGGGAGCCGAGAGCAAAAGTAACGGGGAAGAGGGCTACGGCCGGAGCTTGAGATACGCTGCTCTGAACCTGGCCGCCCTGCACTGCCGCTTCGGACACTAGTGAGTTTATAGCTTTGTATCCGTGCAGAAATGGAAGACATGAACTTCCAAATGTTAATTAAGATGAATTTTTTAAAATGCTGTATTTAAAAGAAGGATAAAAAGGAAAGAAAGAAAGGAAGCTGACTGTTCGACTAGACTTGTCAGTAACTTCCAAAAGGGAAGCTTTTTCACTGGACAGAAGTTAATGAAAACCTTCTCCTTAAACAGTCTGCCCCCTGGTGTCACTATGTAACATGACTGTCTTAGTACATGGCCTCTTTCTTTCATTACTTCTAAGAACGACAGCCATTGAATTAAAAGATAATTAGGTCATTAGGCCAGAGATTCCCAAAAGAATTTTTTGGAGATAATAATGAGGATACAAAAGCTATTTTCAGTATTTCAAAAAGCCAGAAGAAAGTTGTGTCTTTACTGGATAAAAGACTGGCCTGGCTTATTAAAAGTCTTGTTTGTGCTTTCGGATAAAATTCAGGCAGCTCAGTGAGATGACATTTGGCTTATGCTGTTGCTAAGATATGCCTATGATTTTGATGAATAAAAATAGGAAAACTGTCCAGCTGGTGTGGTTTAGTGGTTGAGCGTCTACCTATGAACCAGGAGGTCACAGTTCACGTCCTGATCAGGGCTCTATCCCCAGTAGGAGGAGTGCAGGAGGCAGCCAATCAATGATTCTCTATCATCACTGATGTTTCTCTCTCCCTTCTCCCTTCCTCTCTGAAATAAAATTATTTTGTAAATGGAGTTAAGTGGATAAAATCTTTCGAAACATGGAAGCTATTTTGGAAACAATGAGATAATGTGAATAATGGTGAAAAGGTAGGAAATTACTAATCGAAAGAGTGTCGTCGCCCCGGTGACTTTTTCCCATCTGGAAAAAACGTGGTTTCTGCTACTGGCATCTTTGACTAGAGACCCTAGAGTGTATTAATAGAAGCAATGTCCAGAGTTCAAGAATTGAGAGTTCTGCACTTGCTGTATGGCCCAGACAACACCCAAAAAATTCTGTTAACTTCTGGTTGTTGCATTTTAAAAGGGACGTAGACTGGAGCTTGTGTGTGGGCCAGTCTTTGAATACCTCATCGGAGCATTCAAAGCCATGTCATATAAATAATATGGAAATATTCTGTTACTGAAAATTTTTACCAGAGGTTTTTCTGCCTAGCAGCAGTGAAAAGCCATAAGGTCCTTTGAGGATTTTGCCTGACTTTGTGTTTCTGTGTTGGTAACCTACCTTTTATTCCTAACTGGGAAAAATAATCTCTCTTTAGTCGTTGTAGTATACAGTTCTCCCAGAAGCCATTTCTCTAAACATACCATTATTTGTTTGGTCATCACATGTTCAATAAAGTTAAATCAACCGATATTTATTGGGGGCCTGTGTGTGAAGACATGCTTCCTGCCCTCAAATAGCCTATGTTCTGCTCATCTCATTACTGAAGGGATGTAAATGACGTGTAAACTAGGTAAGAATGTATCTGGGTTTTGTATTTAAACAAGTAGTTACTTGGAACAGTTCAGTTCTCCCCAATTAAAATGAATTGTGTGAGGCTATTGCACTGGTGTTGAAAGAAAATTCCTTATATAAATTTTTCTCTAAAGAAGTGATACCCATACAATTGATTTTAAGATACTCAGTGACCCAGCATTGATAAGATTTCTATTCTGTCACTTGCCACTGAAAAGCCCAAAGTTTAAGACGTCCTGATCAGGGCTCTATCCCCAGTAGGAGGAGTGCAGGAGGCAGCCAATCAATGATTCTCTATCATCACTGATGTTTCTCTCTCCCTTCTCCCTTCCTCTCTGAAATAAAATTATTTTGTAAATGGAGTTAAGTGGATAAAATCTTTCGAAACATGGAAGCTATTTTGGAAACAATGAGATAATGTGAATAATGGTGAAAAGGTAGGAAATTACTTGTGCTCTCTATGGTTAATAAACTAGTTGAAAAAAATAGTTAACACTGATTAAATACACAGTAGTATTTAACTATGCACTGCAAGATGGGGTACAGATAGCACTTATGTGGGAATTTTCACAAGTGCGAGTTCAATGGGGCCAAGAATATTTGACTGAATTTCTGCAGAAGTTGAGAGGGTGGGAGAGACATCAGAGATGGAGGGGAACCACATGAGCAGAAAAAAGGAATCTCAGAAGTGGGTAATCCTCAAAATACTTTTTAAAACTAGTTTTGAAAAAGTATAGAAGCATCAAATGCTATAGTAAAAAAATTTTTTAATGATGCAGAAGGGAATGCAATGAAAAGTAAAATATCGTATTCTCTCTGTGCCTCTTCCCTGGCCTTAAGAGTTAAAATAAAACTCTTAGCCAAAACCGGTTTGGCTCAGTGGATAGAGCGTCGGCCTGCGGACTGAAGGGTCCCGGGTTTGATTCCGGTCAAGGGCATGTACCTGGGTTGCAGGCACATCCCCAGTGGGGAGTGTGCAGGAGGCAGCTGATCGACGTTTCTCTCTCATCGATGTTTCTAACTCTCTATCTCTCTCCCTTCCTCTCTGTAAAAAATCAATAAAATATATTAAAAAAAAATAAAAATAAAAAAATAAAACTCTTAGCAGCTGAGATCAAGAAAAGCTATTCCTCGATGCCCCTTTTAGTAGAAATCCACCTTAGGAGGGGCAGGTTCTATATGTCCACTGTTAATGTTTCTTGCTGCTGGGGCAAGGGACTGCCTCTGAGGGAATAAGTCCATAGCTACAGCTTCCAAAGCAGAGACCTGCTCTTAAATGAATTACTGTACAGATGTCTTCCTGCTTCCGTTACTTGTGCATGTTTGTGATTGTTAATGAGATGTTAATGTTCAGTCTGTCATTAGTCAACAGGCGGAGCTCGCCCTGCAGGAGGCAATCAGGATCGCCCAGGAGTCCAACGATCACGTGTGTCTCCAGCATTGCCTGGTAAGGCCACCCTCCTGCCTTGGGAATTCTGCCCGTGGGTTGAGTTGGCCTTTGGAAGGCCCGATTTGAATCAGATTGTTTTGTAGTCAGAGCAAAGGTTCTTAGCAGTGACGGGGAACTAGTTAGGAAGTCGTGGTAATTCAGGAAAGGCAGCCCATATTTGTTTATTTCTTACTTCATGACATTTGTTTGGCTTTGGTGGTGATTCTTTTTTTAAAATATGTTTGTATTGACTTTTAGAGAGAGAGAGAGGAAGGGAGAGTAAAGAAGAGGAAGAGAGAGCTAGAAACATCAATGATGAGAAGAATTATTGATCAGCTGTCTCCTGCATGCCTCCTACCAGGCGTGCAACCCAGGCATGTGCCCTGACCGGGAATCGAACCAGGGACCTCTTGGTTCACGGTTCAGTGCTCAGCCACGGAGCCAAACCAGCCAGGCTTGATCTTATCTACAAATTTTAGTACAATGTAAACTATCACATTAAATATTGGCATTAACCTTATAACTGGATGAGATGTTATCCTGTGAAAGCATAACCACCAAGCACAAGTAGAACACAGAATTTATTTAACCATCACTTTGAGACTCACTTTTTCAATTAAAGGCCATATGGGGGCTTCATGCTTTTTTCTAGAACCTCGCCACTCATTGCTCTCAAAGATGAAGAAAATAAATGGCTTGTCTGATAGTTTTCATGTGTTTGATGGGCTTCATTTTGGTTCATGCTTCATGAAAGAGTATGTTAGAGAATTTATTTTGTTCCTTTAATTCTTATTTGCAACCATGCTGATAGTTCAATAGAGCATTACCCATGGTTATTGTTAGATATATGTTAATGATTTCTCTTACCAGAGCTGGCTCTACGTGCTGGGGCAGAAGAGATCCGATAGCTATGTTCTGCTAGAACATTCTGTGAAAAAAGCAGTGCATTTTGGGTTACCGGTAAGGCTCATCTTTCTGTGAGATTATTTAAATAAATGGTTTTATTCTTGGTAGTTTCATATGATCTTAATTATTAATTAAACACTAAATTCTGTTTTATAGGTTTCTCTCTGTTCCCTTTATCCTAATAACATCTGTGAAAATTCCATTGATCAATTTGATGAGATTGTTTTTAGTTTATTGATCCATATTAACTTCCCCATATGTACTTAGAAATTTTTCAGGAAAGGCTTACTTTTAAAACAGGGATTGGTTTAAATGTTACAGCCCTAGAGCCCAATCTGGCGGCTGCCTGCTCATATGTGGCCCTCGGGCTAGGAATGGGTTTTACATTTTTAAATAGTTGGGGGGAAAACTAACAAAGAAGAATATGCAACAGACACCAGATGTGGTCTGCAAAACCCAAGTTATTTACTGTCTGGCCCTTAAGAGAACAAGTTTGCTGATCCCTGTTTTAACACTGAGCAGAGCTAGGAACCAGCAAACCTGATAGGCAGATTTTTCCTTTCTCATTTTGAGTGCCAGGGAAGGACCTGAATTATCGTCCTCAACGATAGATATTGAGGGACATTGAAAGGGCATAGTCTCCACGCATGAAGTAGTAAGGCTCTTAGCATCTAGATTAATGTTGCTCCAAGAACTTTATTCCATCTCAAAAACCACCCACTGAAACCTGGACTGTAGGCAGTGTGACTGCTTAAGCATCTGTCTCATATAGTTTGCAACAAGTTCCAGGAAAATTGGAAGTAATCATGTGCAGTCACTTCAAGTATATGCTTTTCAAATCTGCAAATTGTACACTTGACTCATTTCTGGGGAAGGAAAGTTACATGTACAGATTGATGATAAGGAGAAAAGTAAGTGTTAAGTGTCTCCTTAAAATAAATGAGACTTTTTAAATACAGTTTTTGTTGTGGATTTATGCTGTATCTTAGTTGAGCATTCATCCTTGAAAATCATGCCAGAAATTATGCTCATAATAGGCACCCTCTTTTAATCTCCTGCTACATAATGTGCCCAGCACTGTTTGACGTATTATCTCATTTTAGTCCTCACAGCAATTCTTTATGATCGCTGGGATGCCCATTTTACAGACAAGGAAGTTGAGAATTGGCTCAAATGCTAAGTGACTGGCCCCAAGTCATATAGAAAGTAGTAGGGCGGTGTTTAAGTACAGGTCCATTTAATGTCAAAGCCCTGGCTCTTCTCGGTGTACCGTCAGCCTCTCTTCCACCCTGTTTTTCAAGAACATATTTTATACGGGGCGGGGTCAGGCTGTAGGTACTTTCCTTGTAAATAGTGTTGTCACTGTGCATGTGCTGAAATGTGAAATATGCCAAATTTCTGAAGAGCAAAACAAACTCGTCATGTAAAATCTCTATTTCTCCCCTTAGTACCTTGCCTCCCTGGGCATACAATCCCTAGTTCAGCAGAGGGCTTTTGCTGGGAAGACAGCAAATAAACTGATGGATGCTCTAAAGGACTCTGACCTCCTGCACTGGAAACACAGCCTGTCAGAGCTCATCGACATCAGCATCGCCCAGAAAACGGCCATCTGGAGGCTCTATGGCCGCAGGTCAGTCTTCAGGCAGACGGTCAAGGCCATAGGGGCGTGGGTCCTTTTAGAGACGAGTGGAGGCTGGATCTCCCTTGTAGGATGCATAAACCAAAGTTCACACATCTGTCTGAGCTGCCCAAGACCACAGTGTAGTTAATAAGTGACAGAGCCGCTTATGAGCCACGTTGTTCTGACTCCAAGCACAGTGCCCTTGTGCCCTGAGACGGGCAGCACCTCTTTCTGTTCGCAGGAGGCACGGGCCATGGTAACTCAAGTTGTGTTCTCTGGAATATCTCCAGCCTTGTGTTAATTTCCATTTTGCGTCTCTAGCTTGGAAGTAAACTTCTGAACCAGATTTTTCATCCTGGAGTCCTGTCACTACCTCACCTCTCACCTAAACAATCTGTTATTTTTAGGAATTCAGTAATGAAAGGAAGTGCCTATGTGGCCAGTCTGGTTTTTGTATGTGAGATAATTTCTTGGCAGGATGCGGTCTGAAGCAACTGCAGACACTGGCCACTGAATATATTGCCAGAGCAGCTGGTACCAGGAGGGCATCGGGTCTGAATTTACCCATGAAAACGAATGAATACACCGTGACCACAGGCAATGGGGAAGAGGGTGTCTGGCGCTCAGAGCTCCCTGTTGTGCCACAACCACTACGTTTCCTCTGGGGCTGCGCATCGGGGTGCTTTCCCGCTTTCCTGGGAGGCAGCTGTTCCCACAAAGCCAGAACTTGCAGTGGGGCTTACCTTCCTTCCGTTTGCACTCAAGAGAAGTGTGGGGTGTGGCGGAGGGCAGCCTGGTTCCCTTGATAGATGGGAGTCCCTGTTTGTCCCCTCACCCAGCACCATGGCGCTGCAGCAAGCCCAGATGTTGCTGAGCATGAACAGCCTGGAGTCGGTGAATGCGGGCGTGCAGCAGAACAACACGGAATCGTTTGCGGTCGCGCTCTGCCACCTCGCAGAGCTGCATGCGGAGCAGGTAGGAGGTGGCCAGGTCGGTGGGCTTCTGGAGCAAGGGAGGCTCTGCCAGTTCTTTCCTCTGTGCTTGAGAAGGGCACTGGGCACGTCAGGGATAGGTCTGGTTGGCCGCACCAAGAAGGGTGAATCCTGTCTGCTCCCTGCTCGTGGTGCAGCAGGTGTGGCTGCATGGGTGTGCTCATCACATCCTGTCTTTCTGTTTAGGGCTGTTTCGCTGCAGCTTCCGAGGTATTAAAGCACCTGAAGGAAAGATTCCCACCGAATAGTCAGCATGCCCAGGTAACCTGCTCTCTGTGTGACCTCGGGTTTATTTGTGAAAAGACCGTTTTTACTGTATTGGTGTCAGCGTGTGCTCATGTAGTCTCCCCTCAGTTTCTCATGTCAGTTCCTCCTGTAACATACATGCATTGAGGTCAACATGGGTACTTACTTAGGAGACTCTGTAAGCTCTCTTCAAGAAGCCTGAGAAATAAACTCTGAGAAAAGATTTAAAGCAGGGGACTTACCCCGCTCTTGTCTTCATGGTTTTCAATTAGTATTCTTAATATCTCCAACTGTACAGGAATAAGAAAAGAAATTATCAACGTCCTTCAACAGATCAGGAATTAGGTCTCAGTTTTGATATTTTGTCTCGTACTTAGCAACTCTAATCTTTTCCTCCCAGAACTGAATAACCTTGTGGGAAGATGTTGTGTCCAGAGGGCAGTCCTAGGCCTTCTGTTTCTCACTGAACTGACTTTCCTCTCTGAAGGGGCTGAAAACACGGTTACAAGGGCCTTCTTTCTCTTCCTTCCCTTACCATGTTTAGTCTTCAGGATTAAGGCCTGGGAATCTCCCACTGCTGGCCCCTGGGTGGTCATTCACGTAGGTGGTTAGATAAGGTGTGAGCTGTGCTGACATGTGAACTCAGAGCACCCACAGGGGAAACAAGACAGAAGATAGCACCCAAGGATGAAGTGTGGTTCCGTGGTAGTGCTAATGGGTGAAATAA
>NW_005873893.1:0-19147 GCF_000147115.1 Myotis lucifugus | reverse complement strand
CTTCTCTCTCCTCGCCATCCTCGACTGTTAATTCAGTGAGATTGACACTTAAAAACGATCTAGTCTGGTTCATTTCCGAGGCAATAACTGGAAGCACAGAGAGGTTAAGTCACTTGCCCAAGGTCACACAGCTCCCCAGAGTCAGAAGTCAGACCCAGCCTGACTCCAGACGCCTCTCTTACCCCCTCTGCCAGGCTTGCCCGGTGGACTAAGAGCTTCTGTCTCATCCTGCCTTGCTGTACAGATGGGAGCACTGGATCTGGAGAAGGCAAGGGACTCGCCCAAGGTCACCCCGCAGCGAGCAGCAGCCCCAAAGCCCCCTGGCCCAAAGGGGAGGACATTCCACGACACGACAGGAGCCCGTGCATCACCCCTAAAGGTCCGTGACTAACAGAGACCAGGGGGGCCACAGCAGCAGCCTTGCCTGGGAGCCTGGGGGACATGCACACCCCCAGGCCTCACTGCAGACAGCAGAATGGGGCCCTCGGGGGCAGCGCCCAGCCGGCTGTGGGGGAGCCAGCTGCTGGGGGAGCCGGAGCTCGCTCGAGTCTGAAAATCACAGATAGACATTTCCATTAGGAATACAGTCTGGGTCCCAGAACACGTTTTCTTGTCAGGCCACAGAATTGTGGGTAAGCAGGGGGGCTTTGTCCGGCCGGTGTGGCTCAGTGGTTGAGCGTTGACCTATGAACCAGGAGGTCACGGTTCCATTCCAGATCAGGGCACATGCCTGGGTTGCGGGCTGGACCTCCAGTAGGGGGCGTGCAAGAGGCAGCCGATTGATGGTTCTCTCTCATTGTTGATGTTTCTTTCTCTCTGAAATCAATAAAAAAATATATATATTTAAAAAGAAAAAAGAAGGAGGAGGAGGGCTTTGAGGTCAGATAGACCAGATCTGACTGAACCCCTGTCTCCACCCCTGTGACCCCTGTGATGGGGGCAAGTCCTTTCACCTCTCCGAGCCTCGATTTCCTCATCTGCTGTGGGAGGAGGAGAGAGGAGGAGGAGTGAAGAAGGAAGAGGAGGAGAGGGAGGTAAGGGTGGAGAGGTGGAGAAGAGGGAGGAGAAGAGGGAGGAAGAGGGAGGAAGAGGGAGGAGGAAGGAGAGGGGAAGGAGGGGGAGAAGAGGGAGGAGGAGTGGGGAGCCAGCCTTTCTGGAAAATCAAGCACACTTGGGGGGATCCTGGAAGGGGAGCCAGGGGAGCCCCACCTGTGGATGTGTTACCAAAGGAAGCAAGAACTGATTGGCCGCAGCAACAACACACGTAGGACAGTGAAACAGGGAGGGCACAGAAGGAACAACAGGAGAGCCTCAGCTGGGCTGCTTAGGTCATGAGAAGTCAGAGAAAAGGGGGCCTTGGAGGCAGGTTCAGGGGTGAGCCCTGGACGAGCTGCCGCTGCCCGTTGCTCCCCTGGTTGCAGGTCTCCTGGGGTCCCTTAGAGGGAAGAAGGGGGAAGGGAATGGCGTGGGCGTGCTCCCCCGGGGTGGGGGTGGGGGTGGAGCAGGTGCTGGGCCCTTTGTTCGAGGGTATTTTTCTCTCTTGCTGGTGGGAATCTTAGGGGAGGTTTCATCAGAATATCCATCAGCTTTCCAGGTGCGTCCTTTCAGGGTCTAGGTCTCCACTGATTGGTTGGGGCCAGGGCAGGGGGTCATTAGTCAAGGCAGCTGGTCCTGAGGCAGCGTCTGGTTTTGCTGCGTTGCTGGGGCTGGAGCTGAAATACAACTGAGGCCTAGGTGTTATCTTTAAGGAGGAGGGTCAGGGGGTCCCAACTGCAGGACCAGGAGATGCTCGGGGAGGAAAGGTCACCCAGGGTGAGGCCCTTGTTTTCCCAGCTTTGCTCTTAGCTAGGCACCTTCTGTACCTGGCCCGTCGTCCTGGCTCTGCTCGAGTCTGCCTAATGGCCTAGAACAGATGGGTTTATGGGAAGTGCCTCTCCCCGCTTCCGTGCACTGCTGCGGGCCTCCCCCGCAGCCCCAGGCCGTGATGAGGCTTGATCAGCTGGGAGCCACATGTGGCTCCGGGTCCGGCCAGGCCTCTGGATGCCAGGGGTGGGGGATGGAGCACAGAACCCCACGCCCCCCTGTAGCATGGAGACCATCAGAAGCCACCATTCTGCACTTGGGTAAGTTTGGCATTGTCTTCCTGGGAGTGAAAAGGGGTTGGGAGGGTGGGAATGTGTGTTTTTAACAGGATTTGGGAAACTAAGGCCTAACGTAGGGACATTGGGGCCTGAGAGAGAGGCAGTGGCCTACAGGGCATTTAAGAGGCCTCTGTTTATTCCCTTGGAATCTGTAGTTCCAAGATTTCGGATCAAGCTTCATCTTTTATATATATATCAATATATAAATCAATAATATTATATATTATTGATTTAAGGAAGGAAGGGAGAGGGAGAGAGAGATGAAACATCAATGATGGGAGAGAATCATTGATCAGCTGCCTCCTGCACGCCCCACACTGGGGACCAAGCCTGCAACCCAGGCGTGTGCCCTGACCGGGAACTGTGACCTCCTAGCTCATAGGTCGACTCCCAACCACGAAGTCACACCGATCGGGCCAGCTTCATCCTGACGCTCCACTCGTCGGTTGGTTCTGGAACCCGGGAGCTCTGCATTCAGGGGATCCCAGGTCACAGCCAGGCCCGGCTGGAAAGAGCACAGTGATTGATTAGCAGTGCCTGCCCCGGACCTGGGGTGCAGCAGGGGCGTGGGGGTGTTGGCCTTCCTCCTCCCACTCTGCCCTCCAACAAAAGTCCATCCCATAAAGCCCTATGTCGTCTGAAGTATTTTAAAACCTTTTCAGCTGTTTGTATACGTTGGTATGTGTCCGGGGACCTGGAGGGACATTTTGAGTTTTGCCGTGATGCGGGTGGGGTCCTCAAAATGCCGGCGACCCCAGAGCCTCCCATGGCCTTCAGACAGGCTCCCCTGGCCCCCGCTCCTCCGGCCTCACTCAGATCGGGCTTCAGAGGGAGATTTTTCCATGGATTTTTACAAGGAGGCCGTATGTACCTTTTTATGTGGGTCATTAAAAAAAATAAAAATTTCTAAAAACACGGAGCAACACGAGAAATTCGTCATAGCAACGGGGCTGCTTCTCCTATTTTTGAAAAGTGAGCTTCACCCCCCTCCTCTTAGTACAGAAAGTTTATTTTCCTGCCGGGGCCTCTGACTCAGAGACCAGCCCAAAACTCAGGCGGCCACCTCTGAGGAGAGACGGGAGGGGTGGGGGCCCTGGCCCTGGGCTCTGGGCTCGGGTGGGTGACGCCTGGGGGTCCCAGACCTCAGATCCTCCTCATCTGGCACGTCCCCCCGGGCACGCAGGTGCCCCTGGTTTCTGGTCACCCACGTGCTCCCACCCCACCTGGCAGGCACAGCTGAAGGACTTGTACCAGCTCTATAAACATTAAAATATTTCCGGAGCAGCCAGGAAAGCCCAGCCCCACAGGACTGCCTCTTAGAATCTCCCCACGACCCAGGAGCCAGAGGGGTCACGATTCCCAAGCAGGGGGTCTGGGGGCCTGGCTCAGAGGAGCCTTTTTATTGATCAGGGCCCATGTCCTATCAGATGATACAGAAAAGATTCCCGCAGCCCGAGGGCTTCCAGGTAGCAACCGAGGTCATTGAGAGCACAGTGGAGGTCTGAATCCTGCCCTACTTACCAGCTCTGTGACCTAAGGCAAGTGGCTTAACCTCTCTGTGCCTCAGAGAGGTTATAATCGAGGGCACAGAGGCAGTAATAGTAACAGTGAGTGGTGGTGGCAATGACTTGGGTTAACCCATATCAAGCACTTAGCATAGTACCTGGAACATAGACTCTCGAGCATTTCCTAGCTCCTATCCTTAAAAAAAAAAAAAAAAAAAAAGATATTTAAATTGATTTCTAGAGAGAGGAAGGGAGAGTGAGAGAGAGAGGAACATCAATGCAAGAGCAGAACATAGATCGGCTGACTCCTGCACACCTCTTCCTGGGGACTGAGCCCGCAACCTGGGCCTGTGCCCAGACCTGGAATCGAAGCCTAAACAAGGCCCAACCACCTGAGCCACCAGCTCAGGGACCTATTTCTTATCCGTTATAACACTCCGTGACCCGTAAGAAAGCCGCAATCGCAGGATCAGAAGCCTGTGAGGAGACAGCCCAGGTCGAAATCAACACCTTCCTTCATTTCCCGGGCCGGTCCCTGCTCAGACAGCCGCCCTCCGAGGCGCCGAGCCCTGGAAGGCTCATCAATAAGATTTCTCTCTGGGCCGCTCTCTAGCCTGTTGGTGGCAGCTGGCTGCCTCCTGCTTCAGTGCTCTCCACATGCCTCCGTGTGATGTCGGGGCGAGAGGAAGGGGATGAAGGCCTGGGGGCTCATCTCGAATTCAGCAAGGGAAACTGTGAATTATTCACCCAGAAAGATGTCTGTCTGGCTCTGGCCCGATTCACTCCTTCGGGAGGCAGGCAGGCTGGCGGGCGGGCGGGGGAATCTGCCCGCCCTCACTGCTGTCACAGGACCCGGTGTGTGTTATGGAAAACTGCCCGCGAAGTCATGGGTGGACCTCCCAGAGCTGACCATCATGGGTGGCCACGCTCTGGGATTCGTTTCATGCCCGCAGCTGCCCACCTTGGTTTTCACTATTTGAGGCATCTTGGTTCCCCAAACCCCAGCTGGGCTCTGATGGCATCTAAAAAACCAAGCAAAAAAAAATAAATTTAAAAAAATAATAATAATATAAAAACCACGCCGCCGGCTCAGCGGCTGAGCGTCGACCTATGAACCAGGAGGTCATGGTTCAATTCCCAGTCGGGGCACATGCCCGGGTTGCGGGCTCGATCCCCAGTGGGGGGCGAGCAGGAGGCAGCCTGTCAATGATTCTCGCTCATCATTGATGTTTCTATCGCTCTCTCCCTCTCCCTTCCTCTCTGAAATCAATAAAAATATATTTTTTAAAATAAAATAAATAAAAATTTTAAAAACCACGCTGAACTCAGCCACCCACAGCCCCTTCCTTGACTGGAGGTCACCAAACCTGGTGAAATCCAGGCACCCCGATGCCACCACCACTTGCATGTCCCCTTTTCTGCTCACTTCTCCCTATTTCTTCCCAACGCACTGTTGGTAAGAGCCAGGGGGCAGATGTCCGGGGCAGGTAGGGAATTCCTCCCCTGATTGGAGGCTCCGTGAGGCCTGGGACCACATCTGCTGGACTTCCTGCTGAAACTGATGTTCAAATGTCAAAGTCTGTGACTCTGGCACTAAAAGGCAGAAAATTCTTGATAATGAGTCAAGCGTCAAGGGATTATGCAAGTACAATGACACAAATATGACAACATCTTTTTATTTTATTTTTTTCATTTATTAGGGTATAACAATGATTCTGAACCTGGGACCTGTGCCCGCGCCCCCCCCCCTGCCCCCCAGGAAATTTATCGATGGCCTCCCTGGAGGCCACATAAAATTTACATGGGTGTGCCTGGGTGGCACAAGGCTTTCTGAAAAGGCAGGTCCAACATTTTCAAAAGGGTTCCAGAATCTTACACGGGTAAAAACGTGAGACCACAAATCGGATGCATATCTGGGCCTCTGGTGCTATGGCTGGTGCATCATAGATGCTCAAGAAATGTTTGCGGGATGAATCCATCATCGAACGACTGTTGAAAACCACAAGCTTCGTGATCATCAGATTGTCTGCATGGTCAAACCCCACTCCTCTGGTTCCTAGGTCAACCCTCGACCACTGAGCCACACCGGCCAGGCTCCAATGCGTTTTTAGAAGCCTCATGCCAGTCCTCTGAGGCCGATGGTAGTCACATTTTACAGCTGAGAAAAGGTAGACTTAGAGAAGGGACATGCTTTGCCCCAGGTCACCGAGCAAACAAGTGGTAAAACCAGGGTTCCAATCCTGGTCAGTTGCACCTCAAAGGTATCTGTGTTTTGTCAGTGGTTCTTAACTTTAAGTTGAGGTGGAAAAAAAGACCTTAAGACTCACTCAGTCTCACCCTTTGATGTGGCTATTAGTAAGAACTGGAGAGCCCTAGCTGGTTTGGCTCAGTGGATAGAACATCAGCCTTCGGATTGAAGGGTCCGGGGTTTGGTTCTGGCCAGGGGCACATGCCTGGGTTTTGGGCTCGATCCCCATTGTGGGGTGTGCAGGAGGCAGCCAATTAATGACTCTCTCTCATCACTGATGTTTCTATCTATCTCTCCCTCTCTCTTCCTCTCTGAAATCGATAAAAAATAACAAGAAATAAATAAAATAAACTGTGAAAAAAGGTTTTTTTTATAAAAAAAGAAAAACAAGATAGCTTTACCTCCCTCTCCTCTCCCACCGCTTCTCATAAATTCCTATTCCGTCTTTAGATGGCAACTTGGTCACTTCCTGTAGGAAGTCTCGATGTAGGGCTCACAGGTCTTAAACACCTTCTCCAACACTTGCCAATCTCCCTTTATAACAGAGAGAACCTGCACGGATTGGGCTCGGAGCTTTAGACAGGCAACAGTGCCTAGCTAGCATTGAATACCATTGTTTTATTTTCACTGTTTTTGGGTGAGGGATAGTTGGTGGTTACCTTTTAGTTGAGAAAAGCAATCATTGGTTTCTATTTACTGTGATCATCTCAATTTTCCTTGTGAGTGACACTTAACTGATATTTTTTCATGAGTACATTTACTGACATTTTTTAATGAGATTTCAAGAAAAATATTAAATTCGTGACACCTGAGAGGTGGTATACAAGCAGGGCAAAAATCAAAAAGGTGGCACTGGATGACAGAGGCTTGAGAAACGCTGCCCCGTGAAATTAAAAATAACCCAGCCATGTAATTATATTGCCCTGCCAGTATATTGCAAGTTACCTAAATAGCACCAATTCACAGTAACCCATCACTATTAAAGCACATTTTTGAGGGCTTACGTATGCGGTTACTTTAGCAACAGAGCTATAACTGAATCCTATTCAAACCGCAAGACATACGTGCCTGAAAACCTAATTATTGGAAAATTATAGACCTAAGAAACACAGCCGCGTCTCACTGCACACCACAGGGTCCCCCGTGGTAATCGGATAAAACGTGTCTACACAGAAGCCGTGTGGAAAGGAAGAGCCCTTCCCTTCATTGTGGACCCTCAACCACCTGTGCCTGCAGAACTGCATGTATTCATTCATTCATTCGCTCATTTAGTCATGCAATCACTCACTGCAGTTTCAACTGAGCCCCGGTGATGTGACCCAGAAATACAATGAAGGACCGCAGTGAACCTCCAGCCCAGAAGGGGACGCCAGATGTCACGTCCCCACCCCACACGCCTGCCAACTGCATTCTGACAAGAGCACCGTTCTTTGCGAGCATAGAACCAAGGAACCTGCTTACCCCCGGGGTAGTCAGAGAAGGCTTCCCGGAGGAAGTGGCCAAGTTGAGATCTAAAGATGGAAGAGGAATGGACGAGAGGAGGTGGGCGAGGAGAGGGAGGTGAAAGGGCAGGTGCACCCAGGTATGTGCATGAGCCCTCACATCCCGTGCACCCCTCATGCCGTGAGCATCTCACCCTGTGCCATCACCCCCAAGTGTGATCCTTGCATTCAAGGATACGTATTTCAAATGCCTTGGCCCCGAAGTGCTCGCCAGCAAGGGTTCTTCCGTGGGAGAAACGGATATCCAATCCCAACACGGAGGGAAAAGAGAGAGGGCGAGTGGGTCTCCCACATCAGCCTCCCTGTGGGATATGAAAGAGGGATTTGCCTTTGCCGCTCAGAATTTTTATCATAGGCACCAGCCGAGTGGTTCTTAGCCAGGGCTGTACTTGGGACTCTAGGGAGCTATCAAGTCTCCAAGACCAGGCCACACCCAGGATAGTCATAACAGGACATGCCTAGGACATAACAGACCATTCCCAGGACATACTCATAACAGGCCATGCCTAGGACATAACAGGCCACGCCTATGACATAACAGGCCATGCCCAGGTCATTAAGTTAGTCTCCCTGGGGGTGGGGCCCAGTGACCAGCAATGTTTAAAGCTCCCCTAGGTGGGGGTCAAGTGTGTGGCCAAGGCTGAGAACTACATAGAAAACCTAACCCCTATGGAGGATTCAAATCTATAAAAAGTTCCTGCACACCTACTATGCGCTAGGTCCTGGGCGGGGGGCAAGGTGGGGGTTGGTAAGAATCCGGTCCCACAGTCATTTGAGAACCACTACCGAAGGCTTCACCCGCTCTGAACAAATGTGTGCTGGGGCCCAGATCGAGCTGAAAAGTGCTTTTGGTGGAGAATTGCCTGGGGGGTCTGGTTAAAATCAGGTCTGACTCAGCAGGTCTGAGTTGGGGCCCGGAAGTCTGCCCTTCCTACAAGCTTCCTGTGTCTCCTGTCTCTGCTGGGCTAAGCACTGCCTGTGGGTGGCCGGCTCCCTCAAGGAAACCTCTCCGATCTCAGCTGCTGCTTCTCACCATTTCTCCAGCCCTCCTCCAGCCCTGAGCATGCATCGCCTGGAGGTGATAACAGTGTGTGGGGAAGAGACAGAATGTATGCTGGCAGCCTGCCAGGTGTGTGTGTGTGTGTCCGGCTCCAGAGCCCCATGACAGCCCCGAACCCCCACCCCCACCCAGCCCCAGAGGGTGGGGCAGACAGATCTCCAGGAGAAAGGGACCAGGGTGGGGCGGGAGGCGGGGTGCTGGGCCGATGGTTGTCATTAACACTAAACCGTCTGCGAGCAGCAGCCCCAAAGGCAGGGAAATTCAAGAGGCATCCGAGATCAAAACGGCCTCGGAGGCTCTCCTGCAGCGAGTGTTCGTGTCTAATTACTCACCCGTCCTCGCCAAATCAATTGCGCCTGTTTTAAAATCTGCACTCTGAGGGCGAGGGATGGGGCGATGGGGAGGTCGGAAGCTAGAAAGTCTTTGGAGTGGATTCCTGGGGAGGGCCCGATAGCCATGGACCAGGGGGCGCGGATGCTTGCAGAGGCCTCGCTGGTCACAGGAGCTGGTGGGCGTGGTGGGTGGTGAGTAGAGGGAGCCCTGGGCGGGCGGGCAGGCCTGGGGGCCAAGTGGAGACGGTGGTCCCGGACCCAATAGGGTGTTGGCTACTCAACTCCAGCCCTTTGTGGCCGAGCAGAAACCATGTGTGCATATTTTGGTTTTTGAAAATATCTTCACAATATGGTTTCTTTAAATCCGGAATCCCCCGGCGTATGGAGGCTGCCTCAGATGGTTTTGAAACGCCATGCCATCCATCAAACTGTGCCTGAGGGCCACAGATGGAATGCAGACTGTCAGCGCGTAACCTCGGAAATAGAGACCAGACCCGAGGAATTACTTGGAAAATTAAACGGCGTGTGGGCAGCGACTTCCTCCGGAGGCTCAGAGCAGGAGGATGTGGGTGGGCAGTGTCCTGAGCAGGCGGAAGTGCCCCTGGAGACCCCCAGAAGTCCCTGGGGGAGGCAGGGAGGGGGAGGTGAGTGAGGTGCTGCAAGTAGGGGGCCGACTGCCCGGGTGATCTGGGCATTACTGTCCCTGCAGCCCCGTCTGCCCAACGCCAGGGACATGCACTCCCTTTACCCAACAACACTCGCTGAGCACACACTATGTGCTGGCCTCTTGCCAAGTGCTTTATGGGTATTACCTTGTTTCATCCTCCCAACAACCGTGATACCGTTACCCTCCCTTTACAGATGAGGAACCCGAGGCTCCGTTAAGGGACTCGCCCAAGGCCACACAGCTCCTAAGTGGTAATGCCGGGGTTCAGACCTGGGTCCTCTCTCTCCAGGCAGAACCCATTCTCTTAACCGTACGCAGCCCCGTGTTTCCTAACTCCCACAGAGCCTCTCACAGAGCGCAGCACACAGTAGGTGCTCAGGCAGCGTCTGTGACGTTGAAACAGTCTTTGTGCATTGGACCTACTAGAATTGGAGGCTGTCCTTTCAACCGGCCTTGTGTTCCTGTTTCGAGAACGGGCTCATGGTTTCTGCAGAGGCAGGTCATGTCCTCATCACTATGTTCAGTTGGTGCTATGTCACCAGGCACCGTCTGCATATACTAGTAGAAGGAGCCCCCAGCTCCCCTGGCTTCCTTCCGGACTCTGCAGCCTCTTACTCCGGTCTTGTCTCGCTGCCTCCCCACCCTAGTCCAGTTCTCAGGCCTCCCTCCTGGAGCTATTTCAGATGCAGCCCCAGAAGCCTGGGCTCGCTCTCTGGCTGCTTTTCCACTGTTGGCGCTAAAACCCACAAAGGAGTCTTCAGAGTAGCTTCTCTAGCAGCAGATTTCTCCTCAAAGGAGAGGAGGGGGGTTCTCTGCCCAAAGCCAAGCATTTCGGGGACTGTCCAACCCTTTGGGTTTCCCTTGGGAGTTCGAAAGCCCAAGAAGAACCCTGGCCGGTTTGGCTCAATGGATAGAGCATCGGCCTGCAGACCAAAGGGTCCCGGGTTTGATTTCGGTTCAAGGGCATGTACCTTGGGTGCAGGCCAGTGCAGGAGGCAACCAATCAATGTGTTCCTCTCACATCGGTATGTCTGTCTTTCCCTCTCTCTTCCCCTCTCCCTAAAAATCAATGGGAAAATATCCTTGGGTGAGGATAAAGATAAATAAGAAAAGAACAGGAAAGAAAGCCCGAGAGAATATTCCCACTGTCCAGAAGGCGGAGCTCCCACCTGTGGGAGTTCCATGTCCCCGCCTGCTGCTCACGAGACCTGGGACATAAGACGCAACAGGACAGGCTGTGCTGTTACGGAAACTGGCCACGGAGCCCACAGGCGGGCTCTAGATCACGTGGTTCTGGTACCAGCCATGCTGGTCAACGTGTGTGCATTTAACAGATATTTATTGCACCTGTTGTGTCCTGAGCCCTCGAGGTGGAAGCCGGAGAAGCAGCGCAAAGCCGAGGGATCCCTGTGCAAGTTACAGTCAAGAGGTGCAGGGTCCACTCTGAACCTCGGCTTCTTTTTCTGTAAGTGGGAGCTTGGGAAGATGGCAGCGCCCCTCAGAAGTCCTTCTCCTCCACCGGGCGGCGAAGCACTGCCTCCAGGAGAAAGGAGGCACCGGGGGAGAGCCGGGGTGCCGCTGCTGGTGGAGTGGCCCCCTGAGGTCATTTCCCCACCCTGGGCCTCGGTTTCCCCGTCGGTAAAATGAGGAGACTGGACTGCACGATTTCAAGAACTCGTCTGACTTAACCGTCTGTGACTCTCCGATCGAAATATCTCCGATTCTGGTAGGAGAACCCCTTGTGGCTGCAGGAAGGACACCCCCTGTTCTGGGAGCAGATCTCCTCCTGAAAAGCAGCAGGAAGGGACTCACTTCTTGCCAGGTGAGCATGAAGGGGTGCGGGGACCCCTCCCGGGAGCTGCTCTCCCAGGATCCCCAGAATCACCCCATTTATCTTCCCCATCATGCTCTTAATCTCTGAAAAATTAATGGCACGACCCTAGCTGCCTACAGAACATAGCTCGCCTGCCACCCATAAATCAGGCACTTAGGAGGTGCTTCTGAATAAGTGATAGCCCTCGGATCCGCAGGCAGGCCGCCTGGGGGTGTTTAATGTACCTTTGGGAGAGATCTAAGCCCACACCCTGCTGGGGGGGGGGCATTGCTGAGAAGACAGGGAGCAGAGTGAGATCCAGAGGCTCCCGGAGTCAGCCCGGGTGTTAGGACACAGCCAGACAGCAGAGCGTGGTTCTAACTTGCGGAAGGAAACGGCCCCCAAAGAGAAAGGAAAAGACGTCTCGGGGTTAAGAAAAGAGACATCAACGCAGAAACCTCAGTGATAATCCCGGCTCTTCCCCAAATCCCCCGCTTGGCCAGTTTTCCATTCATAAAGTGGGGGGCCCCATAAACAGATGCGTCCCACTCTTGGCCTCCTCCGTGGTAACCGCTGACCAACCCCATTTTACAGAGGAGGGGACAGGGGCGCAGGGAGGTGACGTGACTTGCCCGAGGTCTCACGGCAAAGCGGGGTTCAACCCACGGCCCGACCCCCAACGCCGTGCCCTCTCTTCCGCAGGGAGAGGAGCCCTGAGCTCCATCTGGCTGCTCTTCGCTGCTGGGAGCTGAAACCCGCAAAGGACTCCCAGCTGCACACCCCGCCCAGGTGGCTGGCATGTTGCGCACGGTCTTCCCACACCCGGCTGGGCCTTCCCCCGCGGCTGCGACTGAGAAACGGGCGGATGGGGGTCCTCATCTGAGGACCTTTCATCTCAGTCCTAGTGGGTGCTGCGTCCCAGGTCAACCCTCGGCCCGCCTGGAGCTGTGTGGAAATCCCAGCAGAGCCGGGGCCAGGGGGAGCAGGCTCTGCTTGGAAACAGGTGAGGAGATGCGATGCGGTGGGCGGAGACGGGGGGCGCCGGGGGGCGCTTGTCCTCAGCCCCTCCCCGACGTGTGGGTCTCCAGGAACTTCTGAGTCCATCCAGCTCCCAGCAGCCAGGCCTTGGCACGCAGTGCTCCTGGGCCCGGGGTGACGCGGGGGAGCTGCCGCTGCCTTCACTGCGTTCTGCCCACTGGAAACTGCAGTCCGGAGCCCGGGGGCCCCTTCATGGCTCCCCCACACCCACACACACAGTCATCGATCTTAGAGCTAAAGAGGTGGCCCGCTGTGCTGGGGTTTTAAACATTTAAAACAAATTTTTAAGGCATCTAACCTTTATTCAAAGTCTTACTCCATATCCCACAGAGGAAGAAGGGAAGACAGTCCCAGCACCCACCACCTGGCTGCCCTTTGCTTCCCAAACAACCCCAGGGCCCTTCCACAGAACCCTGGACCCCAGGGAACCCAGTTTGCAAACCACTGCTCTAGTGGGGTCCATAGAGAAAATGCCTGGCCCAGGGCTGTGCAGGGAGTGGTGCAAGAATGGTCCCAGCTGCATACCCCACCCAGGTGGCTGGCGTGATGCGCAGGGAGTGGTCCCAGAAGGGGCCTCATTCTTATTTATAAACTTATTCATAAATAAGTTTATAGACGGCCCTTCTCCTGGGTCAAGTCAGAATCTCATTGTGTTCATTTGCCCAGAATATTTTGGCTGATTTGTTACTGGTTATTTGATTGGTCAGAGTTGGTCTGTGGGTGGGTTGAATGATTTATTAAGTTGCTCATTGAATGGTTGAGTGGTTGGTTGTCTGATTGACTGGTTCATTGATTAGTTGGCTAGTTGGTGGATTAGCTGCTTGGTTAGTCAGTTGGTTGATTGCTAGTCGGTTGTTTAGTTACTTGATTTTGTGGTTAGTTAGGTAGTTAGATGGTCAGTGCGTTGATGGATTGCTAGCTGGTTGACTAGATGACTGGTTGGTTCATTGTGAGAACTGCTTCATTGGCTGGTTGAATATGAGCGAGTGGCTGAGCTAGTGGTTGCAGAGAGAGCTTTGGAAAAGGCTCTGAGATGTGAAGAAAGCATATGAAAGAGGCCCCACGCAGATGGCCTGAGGCGTTTCGGGAAAAGTGTGTCATTCAGAGATTTTGGGGAAAGGGAAGGCAGGAGAAGGAGCCAAGTTTGTCCATTTCTTGACCTGGGAGGTGAGCCGACGAGACAATGAATACGAGTGTCCACTATAAACTGTAAAACCCAACATGCATGCCAGGCGTCCTCTCCCACTCCTTGGAGGTCCCCAGTGCCTCCTGGACGCCCCCACCCCTTCCCCCAAACAACTCCAATCCCTTACCCACCTGCTCTTCAGTCCTTCCCCCAGCCTGGGTGTCAGTGATGGACGGCACCCCATTTCCATAAATACAAATGCATGGACATCTAGTTAAGAGATGGAGCGCTAATGGGAGCATCTCACCCTCCCACAGCACAGGGGTGCTGGGGCTGGAAGGCACGATTCCCCTAGGACCCGGTCATCGCATCCCACGAGCAGCATTTACTCTGACTGAAGACATGGGCACAGTTCATGTAAACCTCACAGCACCCCTCTGTACTGAGCATTGGTGTAATCTCCACTTCAACGATGAGGAGCCTGAGACTCAGCGAGGAGCAGTGACCCAGTTCCCGCAGGTGCAGAGCGGGGCCCCCCTGGAAACCGGGCTCCCAAGTGTAAGCTGCACACTCTCTCAGGACCCGAGGTCACTCAGGGGTCAGAGCCACCCCAGGTCCTCCACACCTGCCGATGTCCAACCCGCAGCCCCTTCTCCATCCCTTTGGGGTTCTGGATGCCAGTCCTGGTACCAGCGGGGAGCCCCGAGCATCACACGCCAACAGGCCGGGGCCACCGCTGCTGCATGTGCCACCCGGCACCAGGACGGCACAGCGAGCCCACGGCCGCCGCTCCCAGCCCTGCCTAATGAGCTCCGAACTCAGTTCCGCAGCAGCGATCAATTAATATGAGAACTCCCAGCTGCGGCCACGTCGCGCATTTATTTGCAAGATTAATGGCAGATACAAAATTGCTTCTTCACCTTGGGACTGTCGGGGAAATCTGGAGACACTCCGTGTGACAGCCCCATCAATATTCCTCGAGGCCACTCCTGCCTTTTGTCACACCCTTTGTTATCAGAATGTAGTGTTTTTCTGTCCACTCTTTGCAAGGCCAAGGGGGACAGGCCAGGGACGGGTGTGACTGCAGGATTGAGAGGAATGTCAAGCCTCCTCCTCCCTCCTACCCTCTTTGCCCTTCCCAGGGATGTGGGAAGAGAAGATGCTTTGGGGTGAGGGAAGGGGGGAAGGACACAATGCCTGCCCCTCATTCCTCCTCCAGAGACCAGCTTTAAAGGTTGAGTAAAATCATAGTAATAACAACACATTAACTCCCCATTATTATGGGCTCACCATGAGCCAAGCACTTCACATGGTCTCACTTCAACTGTGGTAACAGCCCTGGGAGCATGGAACAGTTATTATCCCCATTTAGCAGATGAGAAGACCGAGGCACGAGATCGCACGGAGATTTAGCGGAGGAGCCTGGACTCGGACAGTGCTCTCTGACCCCAGAGCCTGCGCTCTTCCCTCCGGTCCACGTATCGTGGGCTCCATGAATCCGACCAGCAGATCCTGAAACAAAGACTTGGGTGAATGCAGCTTCATTTGGAGGCATCTCAGAAAGAGCAGGTGAGGGAGTGGGATCGGCAGACGGGGAAGGAACATGAGCTGGTGACCTCGATGGAAAGTGGGCTCAGGCCCACTGGGGCCCTTCTAAGAATTCAGTCAACCCACTGAAGGAATGAGAAGCTGTGTCTATGAAATTCCATCTCCACTGTATGAGGATTGCCCCCGCGGTGTTACCTCTCTCACGACTCCAGACACTAGCCCGCAAGCTCCTACGTCTGGGAGGAAGACCTCATGCCAAGAACCAGAGTTACAGGGGTGTGAGGTACAGTTGGAAACACACTGGCCAAAAGAAGAAGTGCACATGGCCAAGAAGCACATGAGAAGAATAAAACCACAACGAGATAACACTGGTTCCCACCAGAATGGCTACAACAGAAAAGTCCAATAATACCAAGTGTTGGCGAGGATGTGGGACAATTGGAACTCTCGGACACTCCTGGTGAGAATTTTAAAAAGTACAACCACTTGGAGAGAATGTCTGGCTGTTTCTTATTAAAAAAAAAAAAAAAAAAAAAAAAAAAAAAAAACAACGAAAAAAGCATTTCCCCAGGGGCAGCTCTCTCTCTCTCTGATTTCAGAGAGGAAGGGAGAGGGAAAGAGAGATGGAAACATCAACGATGAGAGAGAATCATGGATTGGCTGCCTCCAGCACACCCCACACTGGGGATTGAGCCCACCACCCAGGCATGTGTCCTGACCAGGAATTGAACCGTGACCTCCTGGTTCATAGGTCAGCGCTCAACCACTGAGCCAGGCCGGCTGGGCTGCACCTTCATTTTTAAAACAATAAAAGCATCAAATAAAATGAAGGAAGAGCTCCAGTCTCAAAAGTCCTGCTCCGAGCCCTCCGCCGGTTGCTAGGGTGACTCTGCAGCCGGCATCTTCGGCCTCATCAGAGGACAGCGAGGGAGGTCCCGGCCAGGCCGCGCCTCTGGAGCCGCCAGTGCAGAGCAAACACTCGCAGCCATCAGTGAGTTATGATTAAGAATTTTCCTCCTGGCCTCAGAGTGTTTTACTGGCTCGTCCATCAATCTGTCAGGGCGACCGTCAAGGCGAGAGCCGCGGGAAACTAACAGCTCACACCCAAACAGCCTGAATAATTCAAGGCCTGCCGTTGCCTCTGGACACTGGGAGTGCGAAGCTAATTTTGTGTTTATTTCCATGGCCTTGGGGGCTCAGAGAGAGGGACTCGGGCTTCCCTGGGCTAAGAGAGGACAGGCCAAAGCTAAAGAGACTAGGGTATCCCATCTGATGTCTGGAACAGGACAAGGTACCCCCAACCCAGGGTCACTGCCAAGTGCCGGGGGGGGGGGGGGCAGCTCTGATCAGGAGGTAAAAGAGTGGGCATTGGAGTTCTTACCCCACAGGTTGAAGACTTGGGTCTGCCACTTCTCAGCTGTGTGGTCCTGAGCAAGTTGTTTACCTTTCTGAGCCTCAGTTTCCCCAGATACAAGATGTGCCTGGTGATAGGGCGCTTACACCGTACTTGCGGTGTGCCAGGCCGCATTCTAATCATGTGTATACATGAACTCATTTACTACCCAAACCACCCTGTGCAGTGGTGACGACATCATCCCCATTGTACAGATGGAAGGACTGAGGCCCAGAGCTCACCCCGGGGAATGAAACCACCTATCTCACAGGATGAGGATTAAAGGAGACAGAGCTTAACGGATCTCCCGACATCATGCCTGGCACACAGTAGGTACTCAGTAAAGCACAGCCACTGCTGCTGCTATTACAAAAATATCATTCGGGGTCCTTATCACCTTGTTTGCGTATAATGGCCAACACCTGAACTATGTGGTTGTAGATGGGGAAACTGAGGCAGGGAGCAGGGTGAAATGGCTTGCCAGAGGCCATGTACATTACCCTAAAGACCACGGCTCTGTCCTCAGATCCTCCTAGGCTCCCTTCACAGAGCTGTTGAGGCTGAGCCCCAAGTGTCATAGGCCAAACAGACCCCCAAACACAGATATGGATTCTAAAGGGAAGACCTGGATTTACTATCTGCCACTCCCCAGTTGTGTGAGTAGAATAGGGTCCTTCGCCTCAGCTTCCTCATCTGTAAAATGGAGACTCGGCGCTGCCAGCATGGCTCAGTGGTTCAGTATCAGCCTATGAACCAGGAGGTCACGGTTCGATTCCCAGTCAGGGCACATGCCTGGGTTGTGGGCTCCATCCCCAGTGTGGGGCACGCAGGAGGCAGCCGATCAGTGATCTTCTCTCATCGTTGATGTTTCTCTCTCTCTCTCCCTTCCCCCCCCCCCAAATCAATAAAAATATGATTTTTTATAAATATCAGAGGCAATATATAAAGCGCTTGACATGTGCAGGCCCTCCATGGGAGGCAGCTTTAGATGGCTGTTTCCTCAAGATGCACAAAAGCAATGCTTTCTGTAAAGACCACCCCCCACAGAATGGCCTCCCGGAGTCTGTTTCTCTGATGGATGGAGGAATCGATGGTTTCACGGAGTCAGAAGCGAGAGCCTGGGGCTGTGAGATGCACAGGAAGTGCCCAGGGCTGCATTAAGCAGAACGGATGCCCGCATCTGTGCGTGCACACAAGACCGTGCTGACCTGAAGAATCAGCCCCCTGGGAGACAGGCTGCCTATCCCCTGGGCACCCAGCCGGGGCCTGCCCAGCCCAGCTGCCCTGGGCACCGCAGGAGCGAATCTGCCAAGTCCTTATTGCTCTAGGGCTGATGTGACTTGGGGACAAGCTACTTCAAAGTGCCTCTCAATCAGGGGACCACAGTCCTCAGGTGGCAAAACGTCATTGGCCCCATTGTGCTGAGCAGGGAGGGGCCCGGGCAATTGACACCTGCAGTTCATAAACTGCGGGTAAGTGGTGTTCTGTTGCAACCTCCTCTTCCACGGCCACGGCCACGCTGGACTCTGGACTTCCGTTTCCCTTTAATGCAACAGAGGGGAGTTAGACTAGCTGACTTCTAGGACGCTTCCCACTCCGACGCTGTATAGTTCTATGTACAACCATCTGACCTGGGATTGGGAACAGACATCCAAATAGGATGGAGAAAGGCTGGGGTTTGGACAAGCTGTAGGGGACTCAGCTCAGAGGGCCTGTTCCTTTCAGCACCGCGGACAGCGCCAAGCAGCTGGGCTTCCCTGTGTTTGAATCTATGTGAGGGCCAAGGCGGCTATATCGGCAACTGAGTCACAGTTTCTCAAAACCTCAGCACTGTTGACACTTTAGGCCAGACACTTGGTGTGGGAGGCTGTCCTGTGCCGTATAGGGTGTTAGAAGCATCCCTGGGCTCCCAAGTTGTGACAATAAAATATCTTTAGCCATTGCTAGATGCTCCCAAGGGGTGGGGACAAAATCACCGCCTCTTAAGAACCACTGATCTTAAAATAACTGAAGGCTGCAATACAGGCTGAGAGGAGAGGAACACACACACTCACACACGCACACACACACAATGAGAGAACATGTGCAAGGCCCAAGGGACCCCTCGTGCCCTGTTGGAGGGATTGCAGATTGGTGCAGCCGCTGTGGAGAACAGTATGGCGATGCCTCATAAAATTAAAAGCAGAGCTACCCCAGGACCCAGCCATTCTGCCTTGAGGTATCTGTCCAAATAAAACGAGAACACGAACTGGAAAAGATATCCACACCCCCATGTTCACTGCAACATTATGTACAATAGCCAAGATATGGGAGCAACCTAATTGCCTGTGAATGGGTGAATGGATAAGGAAGATGTGGCATACATGTATACAATGGAATATTATTCAGCCATAAAAAAGAGTGAAATCTTGCCATTTGTGACCACATGGGTGGACCAGGAGGGTACTATGCTAAGTGAAATAAGTCAGACAGAGAAAGACAAATACCATACGCTCTCACTTCTATGTAGAATCTAAAAAGAAAAAAGAAAAAGAAAGAAAAGAAAACCAAGCTCATAGATGCAAAGAACCGATTGGTGGTTGCCAGAGGTGGGGGTGAGGGGTGGGAGCAATGGGTGAAGGGAGCCAACAAGGTACAGACTTCCAGTTATAAAAATAGCCGAAACCGGTTTGGCTCAGTGGATAGAGCGTCGGCCTGCGGATTGAAGGGTCTCAGGTTCGATTCCGGTCAAGGGCATGTACTTGGGTTGCGGGCACATCCCCAGTAGGAGATGT
>NW_005873892.1:13447-19348 GCF_000147115.1 Myotis lucifugus | reverse complement strand
AGATAAATTCACTGTAGGTGCATCTTAGATAAATTAATAATTTTACATAACAAGTTATCTTAAAGACCATAGACATGGATTGACGAGAGAGGGGAAGAACAATTTCTATGCCTCTGCCTTAACTCTCCCTGCCTTCCTAGATCTGACCAGTGTTTTGGTTTCATCCACATACGCTTGTGAATCTTTGTTCTCAGTGATGAATTTTGTTAAGTCTCGTAATAGGAGTAGCCTGATGGATGAAAGTAGTAGCTCGTGCCTATCTCCGAAGGTCACGAAATATAAACCTGATGTAAAATCGCTGTCATCAGTGATGCAGCAGCAAAAGTCCCACTGATAATATCAAACGGAGTCATAAAGTTTTCTGTCGGACTATCAGTGTACATGTATATATTAAAAAATAAATGTATTTTTCATCATTATATACTGTGTTTTTGTCGCTTGAATGAATTTTATTATTTCTTCAAGGTTCTTCACATACGTACACCTTAAGAGATATCAAGTAGGCCTAACATGTTCTCAAAAAATTAGGGTTGGCACGCAGAAGAATTTTGAGTCAGAGATTTTGCTGGTTTTGGCACGCACTCACAAAAAGGTTGCCCACCCCTGCTCTAGATGGATTTATTCTTGTTCATCAAATTATGTTGATCATTATATCCCACATATGAGTGAGATCATGTGATATTTATCTTTCTCCAACTGGCTTATTTTGCTTAGCATAATGCTCTCCAGTTCCATCCATGCTGTTGCAAATGGTAAAAGTTCCTTCTTTTTAATAGCAGCATAGTATTCCATTGTGTAAATGTACCATAGTTTTTTAATCCATTCATCTGCTGTTGGACACTTAGGCTGTTTCCAAATCCCAGCTATGGTAAATTGTGCTGCTATGAACATAGGGGTGCATATATCCTTTCAGATTGGTCTTTCTGTTTCCTTGGGATTAGTCCTAGAAGTGGGATCACTGGGTCAAATGGGAGTTCCATTTTTAACTTTTTCAGGAAACTCCATACTTTTCTCCACAGTGGCTGCACCAGTCTGCATTCCCACCAGCAGTGCAGAAGGGTTCCTTTTTCTCCACATCCTCGCCAGCACTTGTCATTTGTTGATTTATTGACGACAGCCATTCTTACAGGTGTGAGATTGTATCTCATTGTTGTTTTGATTTGCATCTCTCGGATGATTAGTGACTTTGAGCATGTTTTCATATGTTTCTGGTGGACAGTTCTTGATTGTAACAAATTTATTTAAATGTAGCAGAGGTAGCCTTGACCATGTAGCTCAGTTGGTTAGAGTGTCGTCCTGATACACCTAGGTTGCAGGTTCTATCCCTGGTCAGGGCACATACAATAATCAACCAATGAATGCATAAATAAGTGGAATAACAAAATGAGCTGGGAGAGGCAGCTGGGGCTTGGAGGAGATAAGTGTGAGACATGACAACCTGAAAATAGACAATGGAGGTGGCAGGCCCCTATGTGAACAGGAAAAATACAGAGCCCCTGCAGGATGTGGCCCACTAGAGGCATGACACTTACATGAAGGAGCCTTGTAGCTTAAAGATACGTTTTTTGAGACCTGAGGGAGGGGCTGCCTTGCTCCTTGCCTAGGGGTGTTCCGGCCTAGGGGTATAAATCCTCCAAACTCCCAAATATCAGTTGGGTCTCAGCAAGCTGCGCTGCCCACTCAGGACACTCGGTGAGGTTTCAGACGGCTGAGTTGCCTGCTTAGGTCCTATCTGAATGCATTGCTTCCCTACAAATGAATCCTCACCAGCTTTTGCTGCTATTTGTAGTCTCTTGTTTGAATTCGTTCCTACAAGCATGACAAGAACTGTAGGCAGAGTACTGTCTCTGGCCAGAGGTTATCTCTTGCTAGAGACCCCTTAACCACTGCTGACAGAACAACAAATTGATGTTTCTCTCTCACCTTCCTCTCTCTCTAAAAAAAAAAAAAATTAATAAAAAAATAAAAGCTATCAGGGGTAAAATGTTGTTTAAGTTATTTTTAATATCAGCTCAATATTCTAAAAAATCCTTCAGTATTGGAGCTCTTTTATTTTTAAATTCCTGAATGTCAGTAAGTTGGTTTAGCTATTATGAAAGTGCTTATTAACTCCATGGTAATTATTGTCTCATCATCAAAACACATTAACTACAGCCAAACAGTCAACTGTGCAAGGAGGAAACTGATGTCAAGCTAGGATCTCTGTAAACTCCCCATTGAACACTACTGTCCCTTTAATATTTCATAGGCCTATATGTAGTTGATAAATTATTCAAGCCACCTTCGTTTCTTGAACATCGCATCTTTTTCTCTATGGGTTTTGTCAAAGGGCCTGCAATGTGGTTGTCTACAGAAAACCTGGTGCTACATTAAGATGCATGAGCTGAACTCAGGAGGAACTGACAGTCTTTTCCAGAGCTTTAAACAGACACCTTCACTGTGCACCTTTGCTAGGGAAGAGAATACCTGTGCTGGAAAAAATAGCATGCCCAATGAAGAATTGCTTTTACCACAACAAATTATTAAAGTCTTCTCTTAAAAATGAAACATTCCGATATTTGTGTTTTAAATATTTTCTCTAAAATCTTTTAATGTAATTTATTAAAGAGAAAGAAATGTCTCCTGTGGCTGTTTCTTTGTATCTCCTGCAAGTTTTGGGGGGATGCCTAAGGCACATAAACAAGTAACATTAAACTATTCTCCCTACTGAAATAATATATATTTATTATTTTAAATTTATTGGGATAACATTGGTCAATAAAATAATATAGGTTTTAAGTATACAATTGCATTTTTAAACTAGAACTAAAATAAATCAACTGGAAATTAGAATCCTGAAAGTTGTTGATGCATTAAAGAAAGTAGGGCCCTAGCTGGGTTGGCCCAGTGGATAGAGCATCGGCCTGCAGACTGAAGGGTCCTGGGTTCAGTTCTGGTCAAGGGCATATGCCAGGTTGCTGGCTCGATGTCCAGTAGGGGGCGTGTAGGAGGCAGCCAATCAGTGATTCTCTCTCATCATTTTTCTATCTTTCCCTCTCCCTTCATCTCTGAAATCAATAAAAATATATTAAATAAGTAAATAAATAAATAAAAACAAAGGTAGGATATGAACTCAAAGTTGGTAAGTTCCTAATAAGATATAAAGAGTGTGCTACACACTCAATCAAATTTTATGACAAATTATTTCTCAAAACAGTCTTCTGAAAGAGAACTGCCCAAAATTATAACATTACAGATGAAGAAAACGAAGCTCAAAGTGTCATTATTGCCATAATGGCCATTCTGAAGAGCTCTCTCTAACTGAAAGTTTATGAAAAAAGAGATCATAATCTATTTATAAAATTCATTGTTTAATAAGTTTTAAAACAAATATTTTTATACCTTGCTAAATTTCCAAAGATCTGCACTTGGTATGTCAATAATTTATTTTGGTGAACATCAAAATCATCACCATGTAACCTCTATTAGTGCAAATAATTGTCAGCGGGACCTTTTCTATCCTCATGTATAAAATAAGGTGCCAATATTGTTAAGATGTCAGCTCTTCCCAACATAATTTATAGATGCAATCCAATCAAACTTCCAGAAAATTATTTTGTGAATATCAACAAACTGATTCTAAAGTTTATATGGAGAGGCAGAAGAACCAACACAATATTGAGGAAAATAACAAAGTTAGAGGACTAACTGTCCAACTTCCAAGTCTTCCTGTAAAGCTACAGTAATCAAGACAGTGTGGTATTTGAAAAAGAATAGATAAAAAGATTAATAGAACAGAATAGACAGTCAGAAGTAGACATTTCTTAATCTGGTCAAGTCCCCTTTGACAAAAGATCACAAAAATAACATGGAGCAAAGATACTCCTTTCAACAAATGGTTCTGGAACAACTGGACATCAGAATGAAAAAAAAAAGAAGAAATTAATTTGAATATAGATCTTACACCTATCACAAAATTTACTCAAAATTGATCACAGACCTAAATGTAAATGCAAAAGTATAAAACTCCTAGAAGATAGCATAGGAGGAAACGTAGATATCCTTGGGTATGGCAGTTACTTTTAAATACAACACCAAGAGCATGATCCATAAAAGAAAAAAATTGAAAAGCTGGTCATAATTTAAATTAAAAACTACTGATCTGGGATAGAAAATGTCAAGAGAATGAGAAGATAATCCACAGACTGAGAAAGTATTTGCAAAAGACACATCTGATAAAGGAAAATTATCCAAAATACATAAAGAACTTGTAAAGCTCAATAACAAGAAAATAACCCAATTAAAAAGTGGGCCAATGACCTTAACAGATACCTCACCAAAGAAGATATAGAGATGACAAATAAGCACATGAAAAGATGCTCCACATCATATGTCATCAGGAAAATACAAATTAACACACCAGTGAGATGCCACTACATACCTATTAGAATGACCAAGATTCAGGATACTGATAACCCTAAATGCTGGCAAGGATGTGGAGCAACATGAACTCTCATTCATTGCTGGTGGGAATGCAAAATGATACAGCCATTAACCAAGTCAAGTTGAAATCTTATGTCTACATAAAATCTTACACACAGATGTTGTAGAAACTTTTTTCTAATTGCCAAAACTTTAAAGTAACCAAGATATCCTTCAGTAGAAGTGGATAAACAAACAGTGATATATCCAGACAGTGGAATATTACTAAGCACTAAAAAGAAAAGAGCTATCACGCATAAAAAGACAGAGGAGAAATATAAATGCATATTACTAAGTGAAAGAAGCCAATATGAAAATGCTATGCACCATATGATTTCAATTATATGACATATTGGAAAAACCAAAACTATAAAGACAGTATTAAGATGTGATTGCCAGGGGTTGGAGCGGGGAGGGGGGGGGGGATAAACAGGTGGCACACACCTGAGTTTCAAAGCAGTGAGAACACTCTGTATTATGTTATAATGATGGGTACATGTCAGTATACATTTGTCCAATCCCAGAAAATGTACAATACCAGGAGTGAACATAATGGAAACTATGGACTGCGAGTGATTATGATATGCCAATGTAGGTTCATTTACAGCAAATAGTAGAGGATGTTGATAATGGAGAAAACTAGGCATGCATGGAGCAAGGGAAGGTTATATGATAAATCATTGTACCTTATCCGCAGTTTTGCTAGGAATGTAAAACTGCTATAAAAAAGTTTTAATAAAAATTGTTTTATTAAAAAATCAAGGTGCTTTCAGTTTATCTTTGAAAGAATAACAGTGGGCTTGAGGCCAAAAGTTATTGATTTAGGTTCAGGCATTGAACCTTATATGAGTTACTTTGTGAGATATTCTAATGTAAGTATCCTGAGAATTTATCACTAATTCATTTCAAACATTTATTCATAATGACACTTACAATCTAATAGCTATGATGCTACTTTTTGGAAATACAAAATGTATTAGACACATTTCTTGTTTCCAAGGCATTTGGAGATCCATAGTCTGACAAGCAAAACAGATTCGTATGATAAAAAGCTGTTCAGTGTCATCACCTATAAATTTGGGACAATAATTCTCATTGTAGAGATCAGGTGAGACAATATTATGAAAGCATTTTCTATACTATAAACGGTATATGCATTTAATCCTATATAATAAAAGCCTAATATGCTAAGTGTCCACTTGGCCATTCAGCCAATCAAAGCGTAATATGCTAATGATATGCTAAGGCCACTCAACCGCTCACTATGATGTGCACTGACCATCAGGAGGCAGACAGTTGACCAATCGACCAGTCGCTATGATGTGCTCTGACCACCAGAGGGCAGATACTCCGACTGGTAGGTTAGCTTGCTGCTGGGGTCTGGCTGAGCAAGATGGGCTGGACATGCCCTGGAGCCCTCCTGCAGTTCCTCCCCAGCTG